>NC_041385.1:289197577-289230873 GCF_002162155.2 Triticum dicoccoides
GAACAGGTCGGGGGTCCTATATATAGGCCAGGGGGAGGCTTCTCGAGCTCACGGGCGACCTCCAGCTTGCAAACAATGGAGGCCAGGGGCTGCTAGCAGCACGGGCGCGGTGGTGGCGACTAAACCACGGCGATTCCGGACGTGGCAGCGATGCAGGGAGACGCCGTCGAGCACGGGCGAGCTACCAGACATGATTTGGACGCGACAGGCAGAGGGAGCGGACGAGAACAGGGGCGACGACGTGCCAGAGCACGAGATTTGGCCCGTCTACCCCGTGGTCACCGCGCACACTGGTGCAAACGGCGTGTTCTGGCTGAACCGACAATGTCTAGTAGAATGACCATGATATCCTGAGCCTAAGCGAAGCAATAAGTCGGTTCGGGGGCAAAGAAGAGATTTGCAGGAGAAGCCAAGAGGTTTTAGCAGCAAGGTGTTCGTGCTGTCCAGAGGGGGCACAAACCTGGCAACGAAGGAGGTGATTTGTCTGGTGCTTATAACACACTAAGGTGACTGTGATCACCAGAAATCAGGTTAATAGGAGGAGTTTAGAGGGTGGTTGCTGTAGAAAGTGCCACAATGGCCAGAAATGAAGATTTGGATGATGCACTCACATAGTTGGATCAAATGAGCTGAAAATGGTTGTGGCCAAATGATTTGTACTCCCTCCATCCGAAAATATTTGTCATCAAAATGGACAAAAAGGGATGTATCTAAAACTAAAATACGTCTAGATACATTCCCTTTTATTCATTTTGATGACAAGTATTTCCGGACGGAGGGAGTAAATATTAAGATGCCCAAGGAGTTTCATGCCATTTGGATGAACCAAAATAGCACTTGCTTCACATAGCTTCTCTCTGGACAGAAACTTAGAAAAATTCCATAGCGCTAATGGCTAAATGGATTGAGCCAAAACTTGGTGGAGGGAGTTTATATGGGTAATAGAATGTCCTGGTAAATTGGCAGCTTAAATGAAGCAATATAAAATATAGTTGCTTCACAAATTGAAAATCTGACCAGAAACTAAGATTGGGAGTTGTGCTCACATAGAAAAGTTACATGAGCTAATATTGGGTGGAGAATGATTATTTGACCAAATGAAGGATGTGGCAAATGTTCATTTCATTTGGACATGCCTAGAATATACTTCCTTCACAAAGTTTTATTCTGGGTAGAAACTTTGTAAAATCATAGAAAAATAATTACTAGGCAAATGAGGTTCAACTTTGGCACAGGGCAATTGTATGGATAGGAAAAGGTTTACAAGAAGTTGGGAGTCAATTGGGTAAAGATAAATAGCACTTGCTTCACAAAGTGCCATTTAGGGCAGAATAGGCAAAGAATTATTGGAGGATTATTTTTGAACATGGCAATGAAAAGGTTTGCCATATTTGAGTGATATATGACCCAAACAATTTATGAGAATTATTTGAGATTTTTAGGAGTGAGGGAAATATGGGTTGCTTAACAACCTAGGGCAAACTGAGTTATTCCTTTAATAGAAAAGGAATATTCCCAATAAAAGAATATTGGGATTTGGGCTAGGATGAAAATGGAAAGGTCTAGGGAAGGATTTGGGTATGACAAGCCACTCTGGAAACAAAGAAGAGGTCATCTTCTTGAGTTTCCAGACCACAAAGCCATGGAGAAAGAAAACTCACGCAAAAACCTCAGAAAATCAAAAGAACAAGAAAGGGGCAAAAATCAGGCTGTTACATCCTCCCATCTTGGGGGAGGCCAAGGAAGGATAAGAATGAGTGGGGCTCTCTCCCCCTCTCTCCCGGTGGCGCCGGAGTGCCGCCGGGGCTAGAATCGTGACGGCGATCTTCATCAAGAATCTTGCTACCGTCAACACCAACTCTCCCCCCCTCTATGAAGTGGTGTAACACCTCTTCTCTCCGCTATAATCTCTACTTAAACATGGCTCTCAACTCCATATATTATTTCGCAATGATCTATGGTTATCTTATGATGTTTGAGTAAATCCGTTTTGTCCTATGGGTTAATCGTGATCTTGGTTGGTATGATTGTATATTTTATTTATGGTGCTATCTACAGTGCCCTCCGTCTCGCGCAAACGTAAGTCCCCCCCCCCCCGCTGTAGGGTGTTGCAATATGTTCATGATTTGCCTATTGACAGTGTTGCGGGGGTGACATCAGCCTAAACGCGGATAAGTGGGTCATGGCGTATGCGAGTAAAGAGGACTTGATACTTAATGCTATGGTTGGGTTTCACGACCTTAATGATCTTTAGTAGTTGCGGATGCTTGCTAGAGTTCCAATCGTTAGTGCATATGATCCAAGTAGAGAAAGTATGTTAGCTCATGCCTCTCCCTCATATAAAATTGTAAGAATGATTACCGATACTTGCTATCGATTTCCTAGGGACAAATGACTTTCTCATTAACAAAAGCTATCCAATTTTACTACCTTGCATTTTATCTGTAGTTTTATTCTCGCAAAGTACTCGTAGTTTTATTCTTGCAAAATAGCTTCATACTTGTTCTAGGTAAAGCAAACGTCAAGTGTGCATAGAGTTGTATCGGTGGTCGATAGAACTTGAGGGAATATTTGTTCTGCCTTTAGCTCCTCGTTGGGTTTGATACTCTTATTTATCGAAGAAGGCTACAAACGATCCACTATACTTGTGGGTTATCAAGACCTTTTTCTGGCGCCGTTTCCAGGGAGCAATAGCGTGGGGTGAATACTCTCGTGTGTGCTTGTTTGCTTTATCACCAAGTAATTTTTATTTCCTGTTCTAAGTTGTTCTCTATCTCTAGTTATGGATATGGAACACGAAACTTCAAAAAAATTAGTGGTACTTGCTACTCATGGAGATGGGGAACCGCCTAAAACCCTCGATGCTCGTTATGTGAAAAATATTATGCACTACTTTGATAATCCTGAGAAAACCCCATTCAACTTGATAATGGGAGTAATGTTGGATTAATGTGAATACTTTAGGAATTATCGCTTGACTCATAAAGGGAAATTCTTATGGGATCAAATTTACATGTTGCATTGGTATGCTCGGGATTTATGCTTGAGATACGATTTTACTTGTTGCTCTAGGATGAATGCTCCACACCTTCCCTTTTCATGCAAATTTAATGATTATGAAACCTTAGATTCTTATGCCAATGGTATATATGATTATTATGATGTGGAACGAATAGAATAATTTGTTTCTTTTAAGGGTGCTTATGAAATTGAATCTTTGTTTTTAAAGTATGAAGCTTTTGATGATGATGTTTATAGACCTGAAAATTTTGCCATCCTTAAATATTGCTATGATAATTACAAATACAATTCCGATATTGATGCATTTATTGAGAGAGTCTCCGCTGTCCAAGAAGAGACTAATGTTTTGCAGGAGTCTATGGAAGAAGGAATTGATGAAACTATGAGCTCATTGGATGAAAAAGATGATGAGGAGAGCGAAGAACAAAAGAAGGAAGAGCGGATTAGCTACCCGTGCCCACCTTCTAATGAGAGTAACTCTTCAACTCATACATTGTTTAATGTCCCTTCGTTCTTACCGAAGGATGAATGCTATGATAATTGCTATGATCTCGTTGATTCGTTTGAAATATCCCTTTTTGATGATACTTGCTATGCTTGTGGCCAATATGCCAATATGAATTATGCTATTGGAGATGAACTTGCTATTGTTCCTTATGTTAAACATGAAATTGTTGCTATTGCACCCACACATAATAGTCCTATTATCTTTTTGAATTCTCCAAACTACACTATATCGGAGAAGTTTTCTCTTATTAAGGATTATATTGATGGGTTGCCTTTTACCATTGCATGTGATAATTTTTATGAATATAATATGCATGTGCTTGCTGCTCCTACTTGCAATTATTATGAGAGAGGACCTACATCTCCACCTCTCTATGTTTCCAACACTAAAAAATTGCAAGAAACTACTTATGCTATGTATTGGCCTTTACTTGATGTGCATGAATTGTTCTTGTATGACATGCCGATGCATAGGAAGAGAGTTAGACTTCGTCATTGCTTGATATATGTTGCTTTGTGCTCACTACTAAATGCCAAATCATTGCTAATTCAAATTGGCTTTGATATACCTTTGGATCCGGGTGGATCCATTACTTGAGCACTTTATGCCTAGCTTAATGGCTTTAAGGAAAGCGCTGCCAGGGAGACAACCTGGAAGTTTTAGAGAGTCATTTATTTCTGTTGAGTGCTTTTATAAAGTTTAAAAACAAAAAAATATAGAGGGTAACTAAAATTTTTTCACAAAAGAGAAGCGATTGAAAGGTGATGCATTGCGGAAGTGAGGGTCGACCTTGAACACTTGTGTTCATGCTCATGGAAGCAATGTCGAATTTTTCATGTAGATTCTCACAAAAATAATTATCCCCTTGTACAATTCCATTGTATTATAAAAATAATGTGCCAAGATTTGCCTTTAGGATGAGTAGATTGCTTGTTGGTATGTGCAGTGCAAAAACAGAAACTTTGGCTATAGCGCGTGATTTTACATTTTTTACTGGAACGTCAAACGTTTCTGAAACTTTTTGCACAGTCTTTCTATACAATTTTTTTATTTTTTAATAATTTTTAAAGATTTTTTGGAGTGCCAGAAGTATGGTAGATTTCCAGATTATTACAGACTGTCCTATTTAAGACAAATTCTGTTTTTTTGATGCATTGTTTTGCTTGTTTTGATGAAACTATCGATTTTTGTCGGTGGTATGAGCCATGGAAAAGTTATATTACTGTAGCTACAATGCAAAAACAAAATATGAATTGTTTTTCAATAGTACTTAGAGTAGTGATTTGCTTTATTATACTAACGGATCTTACCGACCTTTCTGTTGAGTTTTGTGTGGATGAAGTGATCAAAGATCGAGGAGGTCTCGATATGAGGAGAAGAAGGAGAGGCAAGAGCTCAAGCTTGGGGATGCCGAAGGCACCCCAAGTAAATATTCATGGAGACTCAAGCGTCTAAGCTTGGGGATGCCCCGGAAGGCATCCCATCTTTCTTCAAGTATTAGTATGTTTTCGTCTTCGTTTTGTTCATGTGATATGTACATATCTTGGAGCGTATTTTGCATTTAGTTTTCATTTTTTTTCTTTTATGCACCATGCTGGTATGAGATAGTCCATGGTTGATTTATAGAATGCTCATTGCACTTCACTTATATATTTTGAGTATGGCTTTATAGAATGCTTCATGTGCTTCACTTATATCATTTGAAGTTTGGATTGCCTGTTTCTCTTCACATGGAAAATCGATGTTCGTAGAATGCTCTTTTGCTTCATTTATCTTTGTTAGAGAATGATCTTTTGTAGAAAGAATTAAACTCTCATGCTTCACTTATATCTATTTAGAGAGACAAATGGAATTGGTCATTTGCATGGTTAGTCATAAAAATTCTACATAAAACTTATGGATCACTGAATATGATATGTTTGATTCCTTGCAATAGTTTTGCGATATAGAGATGAAATATGTGGGAAGTACTAGTAAACGGTTGTGTTTAGTAAGAATATCGGTGTTAAGGTTTGTGATTCCCGAAGCATGCATGTATAGTCTCTCGTATCCTATGAAAGTTGGAGTGCAATTTATCCTTGATTGTCTAACTTTGTGTGAAGGTCGGGCGCGCGCGATGGTTAACTCCTACCAACCTCCCCCCTAGTAGCATGCATATTATTACTTTGCTTCGAGGGCTAATAAGCTTTTGCAATAAGTATATGAGTTCTTTATGACTAATGTGAGTCCATGGATTATACACACTCTTACCTTTTCGCAATTGCTAGCTTTTACAGTACCGTGCATTGCCCTTTCTCACCTCGAGACTTGATGCAAACTTCGCAGGTGCCTCCAAACCCCGTGATATGATACGCTCTATCATACATAAGCCTTATTATATCTTCCTCAAAACAGCCACCATACCTACCTATTATGGCTTTTCCATGGCCACTCCGAGATATATTGCCATGCAACTTCCGCCGCTTACGTTTGATTACTTGAGCATTCATTGTCATAATTATTTGCATGATCATATAGCAGACACAGTAGTTGTGGCTCAGCCACCATTCATCATTTTTTATACATGTTATGCTATATCATTGCACATCCTGGTACATTGCCAGAGGCATTCATATAGAGTGATATTTTGTTCTAGGTATTGAGTTGTAAATTTTATTTCTTTTGAGTTATAAGTAAATAGAAGTATGATGATCATCATTATTCATCTTTAGAGCAGTGCCCCAGTGAGGAAAGGATGATGGAGACTATGATTCACCCACAAGTCGGGATGAGACGTCTGACAATGAGAGAGAAAAAAAGAGAAAAAGAAAAAAGGAAAAGAAAAAAGAAAAAGAAAAAGAGAGAAAAATAAAAAAAAGAAAAAAAGAGAAAGAAAAAAAACAGAGAGAAGGGACATTGGTTGTATCCTTTACCACACTTGTGCTTCAAAGTAGCACCATGTTTTTCATATGGAGATTTCCTATGTTGTCACTTTCATATAATAGTGGGAATATTTCATTATAGGATTAGATGCACACACACTTAATTTTCATATGGAGCTTTCATACACCTATAGCTCTTAGTGCATTCATTGCATGGCAATCCCTACTCCTCGCATTGATATCAATTGGTGGGCATCTCCATAGCCCATTGGTTAGCTGTGTCGATGTGAGACTTTCTTACTTTTTGTTTTCTTTATATTTGCCCCTATCATCATACTCTATTCCACCCATAGTGCTATATTCATGGCTTGCGCTCATGTATTGCGTGAGGGTTGAAAAAGCTGAAGCGCGTTAAAAAGTATGAACCAATTTCTTGGCTAACACCGGGATAGTACATGATTTATACTTTGTGCTAGGAAGACAGAGCATGACAAGACTATATGATTTTGTAGGGATAATGTTCTTTAGCGTTGATATTTTGAAAGACATGATTGTTTGTTGGGATGCCTGAGTATTGATGTCTCTATGTCAAATTATAGACTATTGCTTCGAATCACTTATGTCTTAATATTCATGCCATGACTAGACATATGATCAAGTTTATGCTAGGTAGCATTCCGCATCAAAAAATATCTTTTTTATCATTTACCTACTCGAGGACGAACAGTAATTAAGCTTGGGGATGTTGATATGTCTATGTTGTATCTATAATTTTTGATTGATTCATGACAATATTATTCAACTTTCACATATTTTTGGCAAATTTTTATATGATTTATTGGACTAACCTATTGATCCAGTGCCCAGTGCCAGCTCCTGTGTTCTGCATGTTTTTTGTATCGCAGAGTATGCATATCAAACAAAGTCCAAATGCAATAAAATTTCACGGAGAATTATTTTGGAATATATGTGATTTTTGGGAGTTGGAATCACCGGAAACGGAGGCCCACACAGCCGACAAGACACCAGGGCGCGCCAGAGGCCCCTAGCACGTGGTGGTGGGTCTTGCCTTCCCCGAACGTCGGTTGGAGCTCTACTTCGGGCGCAAGGAAGCTTATACCCGAAAAAAACATGTAAAAAGATTAGCGCAATCGGAGTTACAGATCTCCCCGAATATAAGAAACCGTAAAGGGCCAGATCTGGAGAACGCGAAACAGAAGAGAACGGAGAGGGAGATCCAATCTCGGAGGGGCACCTGCCCCTCCGCTGCCATGGAGGCCATGGACAAGAGGGGAAACCCTCCTCCCATCTAGGGGAGGCCAAGGAAGGAGAAGAAGGGGGGGCTCTCTCTCCCCCTCTCTCCCGATGGCGCCGGAGTGCCGCCGGGGCTAGGATCGTGACAACGATCTTCATCAACAATCTTGCTACCGTTAACACCAACACTCTCTCCCTCTATGCAGTAGTGTAACACCTCTTTTCCCTGTTGTAATCTATACTTAAACATGGTGCTCAACTCCATATATTATTTCCCAATGATCTATGGTTATCTTATGATGTTTGAGTAGATCCATTTTGTCCTATGGGTTAATCATGTTCTTGGTTGGTATGGTTGTATGTTTTATTTATGGTGCTGTCCTAAGGTGCCCTCCGTCTCGCGCAAATGTGAGGGGGCCCCGCTGTAGGGTGTTGCAATATGTTCATGGTTTGCCTATTGTCATTGTTGCGGGGGTGAAAACAGCCTCAACACGGATAAGTGGGTCCTGGCATATGGGAGTAAAGAGGACTTGATACTTAATGCTATGGTTGGGTTTCACGACCTTAATGATCTTTAGTAGTTGCGGATGCTTGCTAGAGTTCCAATCATAAGTGCATATGATCCAAGTAAAGAAAGTATGTTAGCTCATGCCTCTCCCTCATATAATACTGCAAGAATGATCACCGGTACTTGTTATCGATTTCCTAGGCACAAATGAATTTCTCATTGACAAAAGCTATCCACTTTTACTACCTTGCATTTTATCTGTAGTTTTATTCTTGCAAAATAGTTTCATACTTGTTCTAGGTACAACAAACGTCAAGTGTGCATAGAGTTGTATCGGTGGTCGATAGAACTTGAGGGAATATTTGTTCTATCTTTAGCTCCTCGTTGGGTTCGACACTCTTATTTATCGAAGAAGGCTACAAACAATCCCCTATACTTGTGGGTTATCAATTACCTACCTGCTTGACACCTACTTAACAAGTGACAAGTTGTTCGCTGAGGTGGAGTGGTGGCAAGGTAGTGGGATCTTGCCGGCACGGAGCTTGCCGAGTCTTCATTTGCTTGCCAACAACTCTACCCTTGAGCTTCTGTACTGTCCTTAGTACTTTTCGGCCACCTGCCATGATGTCTTATTTATGACTTTATCAACTAGTATTTTGCTTGTTCTCAGCTGCCCTCCGGCATGCCCTGCCGCCGGGAAGGCTATTACAACCTATGCGCAAGTCTGGGGGTACTAAAGGACCCAAATTTTTGTACACTGACAGGAGCCCCTAGGCCTGGGCCATACACGCATGTGATGCATAGTTGGGCTAGGCCCATATAGTGCACATGCATGTGTGGAAGACAATAACTGTAATAATCTTCTCTTTAACCTCACCCCGACGACGTGCATTAAATGCAGAACGTGGGAGAGGTGGGCTGAAACGACTGGAGCAGTAGTGCGCCCGCAAAAGCACATCCACGTCAGATAGTAAAGAGCTAGCCCCGCGCCTTCCCCATAAAAAGGAATCCGCAAAGGCCGCTACTCATTTACCTACCTCCTTTCCAATCTAGCAAGCCGCCATCATCTTCTTCCTTGTGCCAGAGCAAAGCACAGATAGTCATATGTGTGGCGTCTTAGAAGTGTTCCATGACAATACTGAAATTATCATCACGGAAGTGTCCACTTCCATGACGATAAATGCCGCATCATGGAAGTGTTTTCGTCAAGGGTAACCGATGCGTGGCTTCCACCGTAACAGGTCACTGTTAAGCTATCGGGTTCCGGTTTGGATCTGATAACCTGTTAACATCCCGAACCAATGGAGATTTTCCACGTGTAAAATTCTCATTCACCGGAGGATCCACATGTCAATTGAGCGTTATGAGAGATGTTATCCGTCCTATGGTTGGGAGGCGCCTATGATACATCGACACGTTGAACAACCCAACAGCGGCCCATTTGGGTTAAAAAAGCCAGCCCATTTAACTTGGTCAAAAGTTAGTGGGCCCGTCCATGGAAAGCCTGTTAACAGCGTGTACGCATATAGCCCACTTACGACCCTAGAACACATGGCCTGTTATGGATCTGGGCCATCAAATATAATTCCAACCCGTCATCACTAGGGCCCATATTTGGCCCGTGACGTCATTCGGCCCATATGAGGCCTTCTGTCTCTCTAGGCCCTTTAACGGCTATTGTGTAGAATGACCATCTATGGTGTCAGCTAGCCCCTTTGTGGTTCGGCTTGAGAGATGCACGAGCTCAAAGAGGAGAATCAAAAAAAGACGCATGTTACCCAAGTTTGGGCCACCCTGAGGTGTAAAACCCTACTCCTGCTTTGTATATTGGGTGTGTACGTGAGCACAAGTACAAGGAGCACTTCCCCAACAAGGTGCAAAGGGAGAGCAGCTATGCATGCAAGTTGTGAAAAGGGTCGATCCTTGCAAAAGTTGCACTGGCCCTCCTTTTATAGCTTAAGGGGTTACCATAGTGGCAAAGCAGTAATTATACGTTGATTAGATAGCAAATAGTGCCATCATACCTAACTCTACCGGACTAGGACAAAATCATTAAATGCTCTGTCAGGTGTCGTGTAGAGGAGGAGTCCCGACAAGGTTGCTGCACCGGTCGCCCATCTACCTCCTATTATCTTGACACGCCTTATGGACGGGTGTTGAGGGAGTCCTGGATTAGGGGGTGTCCGGATAGCCGAACTATCACCGTTGGCCGGACTCCTGGACTATGAAGATGCAAGATTGAAGACTTCGTCCCGTGTCCGGATGGGACTTTCCTTGGCGTGGAAGGCAAGCTTGGTGATACGGATATGTAGATCTCCTACCATTGTAACCGACTCTGTGTAACCCTAACTCTCTTCGGTGCCTATATAAACCGGAGGGTTTTAGTCCGTAGGACGAACAACAATCATACCATAGGCTAGCTTCTAGGGTTTAGCCTCTCTGATCTCGTGGTAGATCTACTCTTGTACTACCCATATCATCAATATCAATCAAGCAGGAGTAGGGTTTTACCTCCATCGAGAGGGCCCGAACCTGGGTAAAAACATCGTGTCCCTTGTATCCTGTTACCATCTACCTAGACGCACAGTTCGGGACCCCCTACCCGAGATCCGCCGGTCTTGACACCGACATTGGTGCTTTCATTGAGAGTTCCTCTGTGCCGTCGCCATCAGGAAGGATGCCTCATCCCGTCTTTAAAGACGGCACTGTTGCTAAAGGAGCTTTGGCTATTGGCCAAACTCTCCGGCTAGGCGGTTTCCTTATGACCGCCTGTCCGACCACCGCGCCGACGATGACTTCTCGGGTCATCGAAAGCAACCTTCACGTTAACTCGGAACTTGCCGAGCAGTTAGATCCGATGGAGCTCTGTTCCTTAAACGAGCTCTTGGATTGCATCGCCGCCCTGGGAGTCGCTACAGACTACGATCAGATTGGGCTTAAACCCGATCTGAGAGAGATTAACTCTCCCCAGGTTACCCACTGCATTGATGTGGCAGAGAAACAATGCGGCGACCCTTCTTCTATCTCAAGGACTAGCTATGTCCAGATTCCCGATCCCTCCATGCCGGATTCCCGTGGAGGGGAGGACGTCACTCAAGCCCTGAACCTAAAGTCAGGCAGCGGGCTAGATTCATTGGACGACATCCAAGAACCCAAGCTTCCAAGTTCGGAAACTTCTTGGCCCCTGAGTTTTATATTGGATGGGGTTCCGAATTTAATTCCACCCGCCCACCCAAACACAAGCGATCTATCACAAATCCGGCAAGAGCCCGCAGAAACAGTACACCATTACTGGGCCAGATTCCTCCTGGTCATAAACAGGATAAAGGATTGCCGTGAGGAGGACGCAATTCCATTCTTCTGCAATAATTGCATGGACAAGGGAATCCTCAATGCCGTAAGTCATCGTGAAATCACACACTTCGCTGACTTGGCGTCCATAGTACGAAAGTACTGTGCGATGGAAAGCGCGTGGAAAACCGAAATTAATTTTTGGGACAATCCAGCCCTGAATACAATCCCAGTCCGAAATAAAAGGGTGCATCATCGCCAGGCACCTGGGTTAAAAACCAAAAAGCAAAAACCCTCTATAGGGAATGGAACCGTATTGGAAGGATGGCTCAATGGACCCTGCAAAATTCATAGTACAGAGGGCGCCACTCCAACTCATAGCCTTAGAGCATGTTGGATACTACGGCAGATGGCCAAAACTGGCGAAGAGCTTCTAACTCCAGAGCACCAGCCCAACGATACCAGTATGGTATTAACAGTCTTTGAGACTTTCGCATCAAATAATATGCGGAAACGAACACTCCGCAACCTTGCCGAAGTCTACCAAGTAGCAACAATAAACCCATGGAGTGACACGGCCATTACCTTTAATGCCAGTGACGAACCTAAATTCCGAACAACCCGAGCACCAGCCGCATTGGTCCTCAGTCCAATAGTGGATGGCTTTCGCCTTACCAAGGTACTCATGGACGGTGGCAGCAGATTGAACCTCATTTACGAGGAAACCCTCCGAAAAATGGAAATAGACTGGAGCCGCATTGAGCGAAGCAGCACAACCTTTTGAGGAATAATCCCCAGTCGGGAAGCATGCTGTACAAGAAAAATCATACTGGATGTGGTGTTCGGCACGCCGGATAATTACAGGTCCGAGGAGGTCACGTTCCAAGTGGCCCCGTTCAGCAGCGGATATCACGCTCTTTTAGGGTGAGAAGCATTCACAATTTTTCAAGCTATACCCCATTACGGGTACATGAAGCTCAAAATGCTCGGGCCCAACGGAATCATCACTCTCGCAAGTGACCCGGACATAGCACTCCGCGCCGAAAACAAGACAGCCGCACTGGCCCTTGAGGCACTATCCGAAGCCCTAGCGGCCGAGGAACTCACCGCGCTGCGCTCCATGGTGAATAGGGACGACGTGATACTCAATAAGAGATCCAAGTCCACCTCCTTTAAACCAACAGACGAAATAGTCAAATTCCAAGTCCATCCAACGGACCCTACAAAAATGGCCTCCATTGGGGCACAATTAAACCCTGATGTAGATGCCGCACTACGAGAATTCCTACGCAAAAATTGGGACATTTTTGCCTGGCACCCTTCAGACATGCCAGGAATCCCACGCCGGTTGGCCGAGCACGGCCTAAACATCCGAAAAGGATTCAAGATAGTCAAACAGGCTCTTGGGCGTTTCTCCGAACCCAAGAGACAGGCCATGGGAGAGGAGCTAGCCAAATTATTGGAGGCCGGATTCATAAGAGATATAAAACATCCGGACTGGCTAGCAAACCTGGTGATGGTACCAAAGAAGGACAAATCCTGGCGCCTATGTGTCGATTTTAAGGACCTCAACAAAGCTTGCCCAAAGGATCCTATCCCACTCCCCCGCATCGATCAAATTATTGATGCTACCGCAGGACACGACTCATTGTGTTTCCTCGACGCATACTCAGGCTACCACCAAATTAAGATGGCAGAGCCCGACCAGGCCACAACGGCATTCATCACCCCATACGGCCCATTCTGCTTCAACACAATGCCCTTTGGGCTCAAAAACGCCGGCGCAACATATCAGCGCATGATTCAGACATGTCTGGCAAACCAAATCGGAAAAACAGTGGAGGCATACGTGGACGATGTGGTCGTCAAAACCAAGCACGTCGAAACTCTAGTAGACGATCTGAGGCTCACGTTCGATAATCTCTGAACATATGACATTAAGCTTAACCCGGAAAAATGCGTTTTCGGCGTACCAGCCGGAAAGCTCTTGGGCTTCATTGTATCCGGTAGAGGAATTGAAGCAAACCCAGCCAAGATCCGAGCTCTGTCACAATTGGATATCCCAAAGGACCTCAAACAAATAAAAAATGGACGGGATGCGTGGTGGCTCTGAGCCGCTTTATCTCCCGTTTAGGAGAAAAGGCATTACCTCTTTATCGCCTCCTCCGACGCACCGAGCACTTCGAGTGGACGGATGCCGCCACGACCGGACTCGAAGAAATAAAAGCCATATTGGCAACAAACCCGGTCCTGGCCGCGCCCAACATGGGCGAACCAATGCTATTATATATAGCGGCAACTCATCAAGTTGTGAGCGCGGTGCTCGTTGTCGAACGAGAAACGGACGGACACAGGTTTCCCCTACAAAAACCAGTTTACTACGTGTCCACTGTCCTAACTCCATGCAAGTCATGGTACCCACATTATCAAAAGAAAGCGTACGCGGTGTTCATGGCATCCCGGAAGCTGCGACACTACTTTCAAGAGTGTTCGATAACAGTAGCCTCTGAAGTACCTCTTAACGACACTATAAACAACCGCGACGCGACGGGCCGGACTGCCAAATGGGCCATTCAGCTCCTCCAGTTCGACATAACCTATAAGCCACGGCGAGCTATTAAGTCGCAAGTTTTGGCCGACTTCGTCGCCGAATGGACTGAAGTCGAACTCCCTAAAGAGTACGACGCATATTCCAACTGGATAATGCACTTCGACGGCTCCAAAATGTTGGCTGGTCTGGGGGCTGGCGTCGTTTTGACGTCCCCAACCAGAGATACGGTTCAATACGTACTCCAGATAATGTATACGGACTCCAACAACGCAGCCGAATACGAGGCCCTTCTACATGGCCTCCGGATGGCAGTCTCTATGGGCATTCAACGCCTAGAGGTGTGTGGGGATTCGAACCTCATGATATCCCAAATAAATGGAGACTTCGATGCCAAGGATCTGAAAATGGCAACTTATCGCAACGTCGTCCTAAAATTGTCAGCTTGGTTTGAAGGGCTCGAATTTCACCATATAACCCGGGATAACAACCAGGCAGCAGACGTATTGGCGCGCATTGGCGCAAAGCGCGATGCCGTCCCTCCCAACATCTTCCTAGAGAGGCTGTTCAAGCCATCCGTACTATGGGAGGGGGAATCCGGAAATAACAACTCGGACCCAACCGCACTGCCCGACACCGAACATTCTGACAAAATTGGTGGTTCTGCCAACGAAGTAACATCTTCAGCCCATGTAATAATGGCAGTCATTGCCCCGTGGACGGAACCATTCCTAGCCTACCTAACCAGGCAGGAACTTCCCAAGGACCAAAACGAGGACCGCTGCATAGTGCGGCGATCTAAATCCTATAAGGTCCATGAGGGAGGGCTTTACAAGAAAAGCACAACCGGAGTCCTTCAAAGGTGTATCTTCGAAGAGGAAGGGGGGAATCTTCTAGCTGAAATTCATGCCGGACTCGGCAGGCACCACGCCGCAGCCCGGGCCCTTGTAGGCAAGGCCTTCCGCACAGGATTTTGTTGGCCAATGGCCCAGGCAGATGCTCAGGACTTAGTCCAACGATGCGTCGGTTGCCAACTCTTTGCTAGTCAAAGTCACATGCCACCCACCGCCCTCAAAACTATACCCATAACATGGCCCTTCGCGGTCTGGGGGCTTGACATGGTTGGACCCCTTAAAGGAGGAACCCACAAGCAAAAATACCTACTGGTCATGGTGGATAAATTCACCAAATGGATAGAGGCCAAACCTGTTAAGAAGGCCGAATCCGGACCAGTGATAGACTTCATATCAGGGGTCGTACACCGTTACGGCGTCCCCCATAGCATCATCACTGATAACGGCATGAACTTTACGGCCGACGAGGTCAAACTCTGGTGCAAAAACATGGGCATCAAGCTCGACTATGTTTCAGTCTATCACCCTCAAACTAACGGTCAAGTAGAGCGAGCAAATGGTCTAATCATGAGCGGCATCAAACCCAGACTAGTGCGGTCCCTCAAGGAATCTAACACGGACTGGGTAGAGGAGCTCGACTCCGTACTCTGGGGGCTCCAGACCACTCCGAATCGCACCACCGGATTTACACCATTCTTTATGGTATACGGCGCAGAGGCAGTTCTGCCCTGCGACATAATTCATGACTCACCTCGCGTGGGCATGTACGAAGAAAGAGAAGCCGAGCTCGATCGGCAGGATAGTTTGGACACATTGGAGGAGGAGCGTGACGTGGCAAAAGCCCGTTCTGCATTCTATCAACAGCAAGCTCGAAGATATCAAAGCAGAGAAGTACGGGCCAAAACTTACAACGTTGGCGAGTTAGTTCTATGCCTGCCGAACAAGAAAAAGGACAAACTAAAGCCCAAATGGGAAGGTCCCTTTATCATCGACCAAGTCCTGACTGGTGTAGCATACCGTCTGCGAGATGCATCGGATAACCGACTCGAGCCAAACCCATGGAATGCAGCCCGTCTTCGAAGATTCTATGCCTAGCGCTGGATTCTGAGTTTGTCTCCTTCCTCCGTCTATATTTTACATAATAGCTGTCTTCTGTTTCTCTCCTTCTCTCTCCTTTTCTATTACATCCTTTGAAAGCTTGTTCGCGCATTGTTCGCACACACTTGAAGCGCTATCCACGCTCATTATACCTAGGGGCTTCTTTAACAGAACCTTATTTATACGGGCTTCATGCCCAATACATGTGTCACACTTCCGCATGTACCTTTTATTAACCATTATATGCATCGATATGACTTAAGTTTTGGCCAATCTGGGTTGCCTAGCTCCTGTGCTTACCCCTATGTTCCCGATTGTTCGGCTAGGTGGTAAAGGGAGCACCTCTGCGATTGTTATTGCCGGGTCACCCGGATGTGTACCTCAGACTGGGTGAAGCCGAAAGCTAGCGTTCTTAAGGGAATATTCAGTCGGTGAACTAAAAGACGATTTCTTATCTATTTATTTATCTGCCCCCAGATGTTTTTCTGCTTTTTTCGCAGTCCGAACATGCACTTTAGGGCATGCCCCCCAGGGAAAGGAACCCTTAACGGAACTATTCTCCCTGGAAGATGTTTCTTACTAACCATGTAATATAACATAACTAGTTGGGCACTTGTCTGATACATCACTAATGACCCCTACGCCTGGTCTCCACGCATGCCCCGGTTCTTATATAACCGCGAGGGTATTCGGACACACTCCGGACTATCGGGTCCCGAGGTTGAAGCGAAAAGGTCCGCTATGACAAACGATCTACAATCCGGCTAGAAGGCATTTAACATGTCATCTTAAATTACATAGTCAACTTGACCGGGCATATTCCTCTTCAATGCCATCCAGCAGGCTGTCTAGTTTACAGTCCCGTTGGGAATACTTTGCGGCCAATTCTACTTGGCCGTACACCAAGCTCACAGGGATCTCCTTCCCATCGGGCCCCGCAGGTCCGACTTCGGCCATGTGGTTTGGGTCAGCCTTCGTGTACCGCGTCTTCACCATGGCCCAGGCCTCCCTGGCGCCTTGACGGCAGGCTGATATCTTCCATAAGCGGAAGCGCTGCCGCGCTCCCTGAAGCCTCTCTGCAAGCTCTCCAAGGCCTTCAGGCAGGGAGACAGATGGCCACAAGGCCTGGGCGACGCCTTTCATCACCTGCCGAACTCGTTCATGCAGTTGCAAAAGCTCGGGAAGAAGGTCACCCGTAGAACCGGGCATTTCTTCTGCAGGACGGCCTGTGAGCATACCTACAGACATAACTCTATTAGTCGACTTCCTCGCCGAACTCTCTTTCAAAGTTCGTTCAAGCACTTACTAAAAATGCCGCGTCGAAGCCGCCGATTCTCCTTAACGGAGTCAGATAGCTGGGCACGAACATCCTTTAGTTCCTCACCCAGCTGGGTGTTGGCATCTTGGAGATTATTTTTCTCCTGCCTCACCCTTGTAAGCACATTCTCGCCGACCTTTAACCGACGCATGAGCTGTTGCTTGTCTGGATCTACCCCGGCACCATCTGCAATATTATTGTCAGACTTATACACACGCCGCACTTCACAAATCACTTATCTTTGGAAGCATATATTACCAGAGGGGGTCTCTTTGGCTTCCCCTCCTGCGGCTAGTGCGGCCTCAAGTTGGGCTTTGCACTCCTCCAGCTCCAGCTCCTGCACAGTTGGGCATTCTTTTCTGTAAGATCCTGCACAATAAATGATCCTTAAATCAGTTATTCTAACTAGTTTAAGTCTCGGGGGCTACTGGCATATATAACTGTCAAATTTTCTCACCCGTATGTCTTTTACATACTGCTCTGTGGCTCTGGCTAGACCATTTTGAGCGGCACGGAGGTGTGCATCTCCCGAATTGAAGGCATCCAATGCCTCTGGGGAAAAACATGCATCACGAAGAACTGTCTGGCGACGCCTGTTATTCATGGCACTCTCCACCTCGGAATTGGTGGCAGATAACCTGTCGGCATCCTCTGTCGGAGGAGCATCCGACGCACGCCTCGTGTTCGCCTCCGCCTATGGACCTGGCTTTGGAGCCTGGCGAGCAGAGGATTGATTGGCAACCTCTCCGGATATAGTTCGGCGAGCGCTCTTCTTCCTGAAAAAGCATGAGCGTTAGTATGCCCCCCTGGAATAAAACCTGGGAGCAAGATGACACGCCATACCGTTGCATCGGCGTTTCAATCTGGACTGCACTTCTTTTCGGCCTGTTGGGCCTTGCTGTCCCTTGTTGGCCGGCCGTCGCAGGCTCGGCCTTCTGCCTCAAGGACTTCCTCTGCGAAACACCATTGGTATACGGTGATTAAAAACACGCACAGACTGGTCATTTTCAAAGTATTGGGACTTCGGTCTCAGTTACCTGCGAGGCGGGAAGTATTTCCGGGGTAATCGGCCGTAATGGCGACCAAGGCATTATCGATGCTCAGTTGGTGGAAAACCCCGTCGATCAGCTCCACCTATATGTCCGGATCCTCTTGGGAGGTCGGATCGAGGAACCATTCTGGATCCTCGGGTTGTGGAGGCGGGTTGTTTATATCCTTTACGGCCCGGCGCAGTTCCTGCGCCAAAATCACAAAATGAGATACTTGACTATGGGAATACGGATCGGATAGGCAAAAATAAATGTCCGCTTACCTAGCTTGGAGGATTGTTCATAGGAAATCTGCCCTGCAGATTGATGCGGAGGAATTCCTCCTCTTCTCCCTTGTACAATGCGGACAAGATCTTCATCAGATCAGCGACCGATCCCGGCCCCTTACGGCCGCAGCGGGTGGCATCATCCTCCCCGTTGAAATCCCACATGGGGTGGCCTCTATATTGGAGCGGCTGCACCCCCCGCATAATGCATGTGGCCATGACCCCAATCATGGTCAGTCCGGAATGAGATAACAACCTTATCCGGCTCATTAGGTAAATGACGTCCCTGTCGTTTTCCCTCTGAGGGCTCCGTGGACGCCAGCTTAGGCGTTTCTTCAAAGGAGCATTACTAAACTCAGGGAGGCCAACCCGAACAGGGTCCGGCAGGGGGACATCTTATATATAAAACCATGCCGAAGGCCAGTCTTCGGATGCCTTCTTCGGGGTTCCGGATAGATATCCGGTCCCGTCAATGCGCCATAGTTCGGCTCCGCCCACTTGATATATTGACCCCTCTTGAGAACGGGGCACAAGGCAGAACAGCTTCTTCCACAGCGCAAAATGAGCCTCGATGCCCAAAAACAGCTCGCAAAGGGCCACGAAGCCCGCAATATGCAAAATGGAGGCAGGCGTAAGGTTGTGCAACTGGAGGCCGTAGAACTCCAGGAGCCCCCGGAGAAATGGATGAATTGGAAATCCGAGCCCTCTTATCAAATAAGAAGCATACCCGCTCTCCTTTGGAGGGGCTGGGGACGCTCTCCGCTTGCTTTCCGCCCTTATAGGTGGCGAGTCCGGCTCGAACCGGAACCATGAAGGCTGGGGGAAGAAATCCCTCGGTTTGGAGCGCCGCTAGCTCACTGTGCGGGACGGAGAATCTCCAGGCTGAGGGCTGGGAGGGCGAGAGGGGGAGTCGCGTCGACCGTCCATGATGGAATGGATTTCTGTCAAATGCACTCTGATGAATACTCACGAGGGGAGAATGGTGTGATTCGGATCTATATCCTCATCTCTTTTATAGCCAGCTCATTTGCGCAGCTAGGGGGATAAATGTAAAAATACCCCGGCTTTTCGCATTCGTTCGACACGTGGAAGATAGCCATTATGGGGCACAGAAGCCGAGGAGTGCAATATTTACAAGAAGCCGGACGCTATTCAACAGGTACACAGGATTTGGAGAAGAACCCGCCTTGCAATACTGAAGACTATCTACGCGCCGGACTCATCGCCATTGAAGCCTGGTTCGGGGGCTACTGAGGGAGTCCTGGATTAGGGGGTGCCCGGATAGCCGAATTATCACCGTTGGCCGGACTCCTGGACTATGAAGATACAAGATTGAAGACTTTGTCCCGTGTCCGGATGGGACTTTCCTTGGCGTGGAAGGCAAGCTTGGCGATACGGATATGTAGATCTCCTACCATTGTAACTGACTCTGTGTAACCCTAACCCTCTTCGGTGCCTATATAAACCAGAGGGTTTTAGTCCATAGGACAAACAACAATCATACCATAGGCTAGCTTCTAGGGTTTAGCCTCTCTAATCTTGTGGTAGATCTACTCTTGTACTACCCATATCATCAATATCAATCAAGCAGGAGTAGGGTTTTACCTCCATCGAGAGGGCCCGAACCTGGGTAAAAACATCGTGTCCCTTGTCTCCTGTTACCATCTGCCTAGACGCATAGTTCGGGACCCCCTACCCGAGATCCGCCGGTCTTGACACCGACAGGTGTCATTAAAGGAAAATGCCCTTCCAGCATACTGCCACATGCCCGACAAATCCCACCTAACCACATGCAGACTCGGCACCTCATTGATTAGTGACTTGCTATCCGATGAGGTGGACCGTTGGTGGCCAGTGAGAGTTTCCTGGGCACAGAGTGTGCTGGGCCTTCGCCTTGCCGGCTCGATCTTGCCGGCAAGGGTCGCCTTTGGTGTTAATCTTGATGATTTGTCTTGATCTTCTCCCTAGTTAAGATCTAACAACTTGGTCTTGAAACTTAGTCTTGGTAATCTCTAGCAAGCCTTGGCCAATAGAGAAACTACTACTATCTATGCATAAGTCAGGGTATAGAGTACCCATGTTTTATACACCAACAGGAGCCCCTGGGCCTGGGCTAAATGTGCTGTCGAGGCATCATTGGGCTATGCCCAAACAATGCACACACACACAACGGAGACTAATGCTATAATTTTTTTGCCATGATGATATCTGTCTTCTGACATTTTCTTTGTTTCTTCATTAATCTGGATCCGTGTCCATCCTTGGCCATCTTCCAGCTAATTGTGCCATTTGGTGGGAAGCCATTGCCCTTGCACAAACCAAGGCTGAGCACGCACGCGAGGCGCCATTTGGTCTGGCCGGGACAGGTGCAAGGTCATGCTTGACAAGGAATAACTGGCACATCTATCATTACTTCTCCTTTTACTACAACCCCCAGAACGCGTGTCGCATGTGAAACATAGGATTGGTGAAGAGGGGCGGTCGTAGGATTGGTGCACCAGATAAGGGACGCGGGGAGCCGGATTGGCAAAACTGGGCAGTCGTTCGAGTAATGCGCCCGACCAGAAATACAAGCCATTGGATTGGCGGGACGAGGCGGTCGCCCTGAAATGGTGAGGAGCCAGCCCCCACGCCCCCTCCTATAAAGTGGGGGCTGTGGAGGGTGATGCTCATCCACCTCTCCTCATTCCGATCCCCCAGTAACTACTATCTCCTTCTTCTACCTCCACCCACCTACATCCGCCGCCATCATGGTGAGGGGGAAAGGTCTAGCTCGCGCATCTATTGTTGTTGAGAGAGCTTCTCCGCGGCATCACGCCCAGGCCTCGGCCACAGCTGCATAAGCCGGCATCAGCGCTCGACGAGGGACACAACTCGTGGTAATGGGAGACACAGTGCCCGGGGTCGGGGTGGCCATGGTGGAGCGCTTTTCGTTTCACCTCCAGCCATTCCGCCCCTAGCAGAAGACCACATAGAGGACACGACGCATGAGTTCATCATGGAACTGCGTGACTGGCCGCCAAGCTGACTGCGGATCCCTTGCCCTTTTGCTAGGGTGATGGTAGACAGTCATCCGCGCGGCTTGTGGCTACATGTGGACGGCTGCTGCAATGGTCCTGTCTGGGTGACTGTCGAATTCTCTATCAACGACATCATGTACTTGACGCGCGGGTGGAAATCCTTTGTCCATGCTTGTTGTTTGGGGCAATGACACCTTCTTCAATTCAGGCTGGTCAAATCTGACATGCTCGCCGTGAAGTTCTTCGGGGCTTCAGGGGCTCGCCTGGAATGCTGTGCAGAAAGCTTGAGCAACAGCGACACCGCTTCCTCCAGCAAAAGCAATGAGGGGGACAAGGACGATGACCCTCCAAGCATTAAGATTGAGGACGACGGCTCTGACTCTAGCTAAGCACTGGCAGCACCATCATCTGGTCCTCCAAGAACGAGCCGGGCCTCACCTAGGCACCCCTTTTGCCCTGTATTGCACTCGATGTAAACCCTGGGGGAGAAGGGCTAAGAAAATGTTATCAAACATTCCTTAATAAATATCTACTATTTGTCATGCTCAGATGAACATGTACCATTTCCCTTGTTTGTTTTTGTCTTTGTATGATTTTGACACCGCACCCTATGCAGTTTGGAAACTTGCCGGTGCGCACACTTGCCGCGTGCGCTTTGAGGAACAGGTCCTTAGCAACCTGCTAGAAGTGCCGCCATCGACCAGGCACCTTGCCGGTCTCAGCACATCTACAAAACCTTGCCGAGTGGACTTGAGGCAAAATCAGAGCGTGAATGAACATGACAAGATTCCTTTGCATGCAAGTTTCTCATACAAACACATGATCATTCAAGGAAAATTGCAAACGTAACAAAGAAATTTTTAGTTGAGAATTTTACCACTTAGATTTTCTTTGATGTACTTCTTGTCGTATGAAATGTTCATGTGAACACAAACGCCATTTAAGTCGTATTACCATAGTCACTTCCGCTGGGAAACTTGTGCGCGAGGAATCCTTCTGTTTTTGAGAAAAAGTAGAGAAAAGAGTGGTTTGGAAACCTTGGCAGTTCATCAGCCATCTCATAAAAAAACCTGCGAAACACTTAGCTTTATTCACATACACACAAGGTCCGCGCCTGGCTTTGTACGAAGGGTTACAAGTCTTGCCGACAAAGCTTGTAAAAAGGGTTTGGCGGGAGCGAGGCCCGAGAACTGCGCCTCATGGGTAGAACTTTCAAAGATGCTCAATATTCCATGAGTTTTGCACCTTAATATTCGGTCTCCAGACGGACTGCGCCAGGTCTAGTGACTCGCACTACCTGATAAGGGCCTTCCCATTTTGGCGTCAACTTGTTTGATCCCTTGGCGGACTAAACACACCAAAGAAGAAGGTCTGCATTCCTCAAAGCTTCGGGCATGAACTTTGCGGCTATAGTAGCGGTGCAAATCTTGCTAGTAGCATGCAGCTAGCATAGCTGCCCGAAACCTTGAGGTGACACGTACCATTGTCTTGCCGCAACTGCTCTTGCTCTACCTCATCATAGGCAAGCACTCGAGGTGACACGTATGTGACTTCCATGGGAAGCACTGTTTCTGCACCATAGACTAGGGAGAAGGGTGTTTGGACAGTAGCTCGGTTTGGTGTCGTTCTGGGTGACCAAAGAACTACCGGCAACTCATTAACCCAACACCATCCACAATTGTGTAGCTTGTCGAAGGTTCTTGCTTTGAGACGACGCAACACTTCAGCATTCATCCGTTCTGCATGCCCATTGCCTCTCGAGTGAGCGACAGAGGCGTAACTGTTGGGTTTCGGGTTTCGGCAGACCCTTGAGGTTCGAACACTGGGGTGCGTGCGGAGGTTTCGCCTTCTACCTACTTGTTCCTCGCCGAATCGCTAAGATCTAAACTACGAGAAGAACAACACAAGGGACACAGGGTTTATACTGGTTCAGGCCACCATTGTGGTGTAATACCCTACTCCAGTGTGTGGTGTGGTGGATTGCCTCTTGGGCTGATGATGAACAATACAAGGAAGAACGGCCTCGCGAGGGTCTGTTCTTGTGGTGGTGCTGTCCCTTTGGAAGGGTTGATTCTAGATGCCTATCTTATCTCCAGCTTCCTATCCAGATATCTCTACCCTGTGGGTGGCTAGTCCTATTTATAGGCGAAGGCCCTGGGCCTCTTCCCAAATATTGAGCGGGAAGGGCGCCAACAATTGGCCAATTTGAAGGGGAACATCTAGTACACTTATCCTGACTAAAGTTGGTCCTCGCCTGTCAAAGGCTCTGGTGGTGACGCCGACTTGGGCTCCACGGTGACCTCCATCCTGCCGTTGGACTGGTCTTGGTCTTGTTGCACCGAAATGGATGCCTTTGCTTGATGCTCTCGCCTACGCTTGCTCCCCTTGCACTAAAGAGGAAAGAAGGACACTGCGCGAGTGGCGCCCGTCCGGCGCCCTTGGTCATCATGGCTTGCATCATGGGCACCTTGCGAGGTACCCCGCCTTGAACTCTCCGCCTCCTCGTGAGCCAGCCTGACGAGTCCGTGCCTGAGGAAGCTCCTTGTCATCCGCCCCGCGAGGCTTGGCCCCTCGCGAGGGTCTTGAGCTTGTGTTGATGAAGATGGGCCGTGCTGGGCCCCCTTTGAGCCATGCCGCAGGCCGCAGGCAGGCAAGTCTGGGGACCCCCGTTCCCAGAACACCGACAGTAGCCCCCGGGCCCAAGGCGCGCCCGAACTTGGCCGAGCAGAGAGGCGAAAGGGCAAGTGCGAAGCGTCGCCGGCCCTAACAGCCTCTCCTCCGCCCAAGCGCGGTCGCGCCGCCCTCGCAAGCACCCCGTGGCCTCCACGGCGGTTCCCCGTGATCGCGGAGGTGATTTCCCGCATGGCGACGGGTGACTGGCCGCGGCCGGGGGGCGTGTCTCGGCCGTGCGGCCCATGAGGCCGCGCTCTCGCACTGCGGAGGTGCTGCCGGAGTTTGTTGTGTGGGCAGCGGAGCCGGCCAGCGCCTGGCTTCAGCTCCCTCGCTTCCTCCTAGGTGAGCTCCCGACTGGCGCCCCGGGCGGCCTCTGGCTCCAGGCAGACGGCTGCTGCAGCCGGGCCTCGTGGGCTCGCTGGAGGTCTTCGCGTCCGGGAGCCTGGCCCTGACCCGCGACTGGCAGACGTTTGCCCGCGCGCGAGGCCTGAGCCGCCGGTGCACCCTGCACTTCAAGTTCGACGGCGACGCCACCCTCTACATGAGGGTGTTTGGGGAAGATGGTCGCCGCGTTGGGTGCTGCCCTGAAGACGACGGCCACGGTCGGGGACCCAGCCCCGGCGAGGATGGAGAGGGCAGCGAGCGCGCGGCTGGTGGCGCCCAGGATTCCTCAAGCTTCACTGGTTCCTCTTCGGGTAGCGACTCTTCTAGCAGCGGCCGCAGTCTGCCTCCGCGCCGTCGTGCTGCTTGGAGGGCGGTAGCGGGTCCGCCCGCCGTCGCACCCTGGTGAAGCGCGAGAGGGAGTCCGCGTGAGCTCCGGAGGCAGCTCGGGCCCGACGCCTGGCGAGCTTTGCATGATTTGTTCCCCCTTCTCCTTTCTCTTGCGCAAAAAGACAGCTATGTGGGGGCCCCGTGGGGGCGTGTTTGTGTTACCGTTGTCAATCATCATAATGTTTCCGTTATTCTGGTATTGCTCCTCTTGCTGAACGCCTGCGTGTAGGTAATCCCCAGCCTTGGCCATGGGGTGACCGACCCGGGTCCTGTATTCGTGTCGCGGTGCCCGTGAGGCATGGACTGGAGGAACGCTCCTGTTAGTGGGCCCGGGTCGTGAGGTCTTGACCGAAAGGATCGAAACACTCGTGAGGGCGCCAGGGTCGTCCCCTCGCGAGACCTCGCGCAAAAGAAATCAGGGTCGGAGGGCGAAGACCGAAGAGCCAAAAGTCAAAAGACAGCGACAGTTTCAATAAAACTTCAAATGAGAATGAACTAGCCAACTGCAAAAAGCAAATGAAAAAGCCGCGTCCGGCACCTAGTCTAGTCTTCGACGTCTTCTCACCAGCGTGGAGCTAAGTGCTACCACTGGGCATGGGAGGGAGCCCCAGGGCCTGAGGCCGGCGCTCCTGAGACTCCGGGGCGTGTACAACCCCAACTCATTATTACGTGAGAGTGTCACGGGCAGCGAGCTTCACAGGCGTTGGCCTTCTTCACAGGCTCCGGGCCTTTCTTCAGGGAAGCAAGCTTCACGGGCATTGGCCCTCTTCACAGGCTCCGCGCCTTTCCCAAAAACGCGATAGCTTCACAGGCGTTCGCCTTCTTCACAGGCTTCGGGCCTTTCTTCAGGGAAGCAAGCTTCACGAGCACTGGCCCTCTTCACAGGCTCCGGGCCTTTCCCAAAAACGCGATAGCTTCACAGGCGTTTTCCTTCTTCATAGGCTCCGGGCCTTTTCCAAAAAGATGCTCTTCACAGGCGTTCGCCTTCTTCACAGGCTCCGGGCCCTTTCCAAAAAGATGGTCTTCACAGGCGTTCGCCTTCTTCACAGGCTCCGGGCCTTTTCCAAAAAGATGGTCTTCACAGGCGTTTGCCTTCTTCACAGGCTCCGGGCCTTTTCAGGGGTAAAACCTCCGGAGGTGCTAGATGTTCCACGCATTCTGGACTGGCACCCCCTCCTGAGTCTCCAAGCGTGCGGAGCTGGGCCTGGAAACATGAACAACCTTGAACGGGCCCTCCCACATGGGAGAGAGCTTATGAAGTCCCTCCCTGGAGAGAACCCGCCTGAGCATGAGGTCCCCTACCTCGAGAGTCCTGGGGCGGATGTTGCGGCAGTGGTATCACCGCAGTGCTTGTTGATATCTTGCCGCTCGTAGTGCGGCTTCTCGGCGACGCTCCTCCCCCAGCACGAGGTCCATTGCCCGCATGGCGTCCTGCTGCGCTTCGTCGAACGCCAGGACCCGCGCGGACCGACGTCTGACCTCGTGAGGGAGGACCGCTTCGGCTCCATAGACCAAGAATAAAGGGGTCTCTCCGGTCGGCTTGGTTGCGGTCGTGCGGATAGACCACAACACGGATTGGAGCTCGTCGTACCAGCCTCTGCCGCAAGCCTCCAGCTTCTTCTGGAATGTTCTGGTCTTGAGGCCCCTCAGGACCTCCGCGTTGGCCCGCTCGGCCTGGCCGTTGCTTCGGGGGTGCGCCACTGAAGCATAGCATATCTGTGTTCCAAGATTAGCACAATATGTTTTGAAGAGGTTGCTGGTGAACTGCGAACTGTTGTCGGTGATGATGCGGTTCGGCACCCCAAACCGGCTCACGATGCCCTTGATGAACTTGACCACTGAACCTGCGGGGATGGTGCGGACGGCTTCCACCTCGGCCCACTTGGTGAATTTTTCCATGGCGACGTAGAGGTAGCGATAGCCCCTGGTGCCCGGGGAAACGGGCCCAGGATATCAAGCCCCCAGACTGCGAACGGCCACGTGAGGGGTATGGTCTGCAGACCCCCCGCCGGCTGATGGATCTGCTTTGCATGGAATTGACAGGCTTCGCAGGCCTTTACCAGTTCGACGGCGTCATTGAGCGTGGTAGGCCAATAGAAACCACTTCGGAATGCCTTGCCCACGAGGGTTCGCGATGACGAGTGGTGCCCACAGTCTCCACCGTGTATGTCTGCCAGCAGCTCTTTCCCTTGCTCCCTGGAGATGCGGCGCAGGGATACATCATTTGGTCGCTTCCGGTAGAGCTCCCCATCCCTGATGCAGTATGCTGTGGCCTACCGCGCCACGCGCTCTGCTTCCTCCTCCTTCTCTGGCAAGATCCCTTGTGTCAGATAGCTCCGAAGCTCCCAGCATTCCTCCTGAGGCTCCATTGTCAAGAGCAAACGCACCCCCGAGGCCGGCCCGCAGATCGGGGCTCCCGAGGCTGGCGGTTGGGGGAGCTCCTCCCGAGGCTGCACTGCACTTGACAGTGACGGCGTGGCCGAGGGCTTGAAGAGCCGCTTGTCAGGACCCCGACTCAATGCCACATTGATCTAGCATGTAACACCTCATATCACTTTGCGGCCTCACACACGGTATTCCACGGGTGTTGCCTTACCTTTCCCCGGGACCGTTTGCGCCTTTTGGCTCACGTATATGATGATGTCGCTAGCATACATATGATAAAGAGCCCGGGCTGACATGACTAGTCGTAAACCCAAAGTGGCACAGACTTACAGGGACAGGCATCCATGACCCAGCATCGAACGTGTCGGTCATCAGCAAGTGGGTCCGGGCTGCAGCACTGGGCTAGCAGGACTCCGGTAAACCGGGCTGTAGCGGACTAACAGGGCTCCGGTACTCAATGCGTGACATTTCCCCAAAGGGACAGACACAGGAACAAAGAAGGACACATGCCGGCCAGCCTAAGTGTTCCGAAGCAGTAGCAAGCTACCATGGCTCGGTGGAACACTAGGAGACATTTCCCCGTAAGAGAGGCTACTAAAGGTAAACAACTAGATGGTTAGATCCCACACATACCAAGCATTTCAATAACATACACACAATATGCTCGATATGTGCAAATACAACATGGCATCACAACATGACTCTACGACTCAAGTAATTTATTCAATAGGCTCCGATGAGCGAGATATTACAAACATGGGTCTCATGACCCAACAATCAGAGCATACAAGTCAAAGCACAAGCGGAAGCTATCATGTCTGAGTACAGACATCTATAAATGGAAAAGGCTGAGAAGCCTGACTATCTATCAGATCCTGCCGAGGGCACAAGATCGTAGCTGAGGTAACAAGCTAAACATCGAAGTCCGCGTGGAACAACTAGCGAGACAGAGGTCTCTCTGCAAAACATAAATTAAGCAAACGTGAGTACAAATGTACCCAGCAAGACTTACATCAGATCTAACTACATATGCATCATTATCAACAAGGGGATGGTGGGGTTTAACTGCAGCAAGCCATCTTTGACTCGGTGGCTATCCTAAACTACGACTGCAAGTAACTCTTTTTGAGGTGGCGCACACGAGTCCACATATTCACCATATCAATACACCACTATGGATCCACTCCCGTCTCCCTACGAGAACGCCATCCATAGCACTCACGCTTATCTTGCGTATTTTAGAGTATCCACTTTCACTTGTCTATGAACTGATATAAGCAACCCAGAAGTCCTTTACCGCGGACACGGCTATTCGAATAGATGATGTTAACCCTGCAGGGGTGTACTTCTTCATACATGTTTCCACCACTTAGCGTCTGCACACGACATGTGCTCGGCAGACTTCAAGCGAAAGCCGACGTGGGTGTAGACCACGACCTACCTAAACACTCAAGTCTCTAGTCCAGGTTTATCGCCTATTCGGGTTCCATCCATGAGGAGATCCGGCCGGAGTTTCGCTCACAGCCCCAAACGATGTGAACAGGGTTCCGTGACACCAAGCGGGCGCCCGGTATACCCGGCCACGTGCCTACCGCATCACAGCCCACCCCTACGGTCAGCGCTGTCCACGGCCTCCAGCATACTACAAACACCAGAAACTACTTGCAACTCCTGGACAGAGGACAAGGGTGAATAAGAAGTCGAGCGGGGTCATATTTCAGGGCCCAATGTATGGTAGTAGCTGAATCATGGATCACAAACACAGAACTCAGTTCCTGAGGACGGCTTCAATGAGACAACCCACCATGTACTCCTACATGGCCTCTCACCGATACCTTTTACCAAATCGTGTTCACACACTTAGCTCACACACAGTAGGACATGTTCACACACCTCTGATTCATCCCGGATGAATCAGACCTGACACAACTCTAAGCAGTAGCAGGCATGACAAACAAGCATGAATGAGTAGGCACAACAGGGCTCAAACAACTCCTACTCATGCTAGTGGGTTTCATCTATTTACTGTGGCAATGACAGGTCATGCAAAGGATAAAGGGGTTCAGCTACCGCAGCAAGTAACAGATGAATCGATGTTGTCCTAATGCAGTAAAAGAGAGCAGGAGCGAGAGAGTAGGATTGTATCGGAATGAACAAGGGGGTTTTGCTTGCCTGGCACTTCTGAAGATAACATTGAGTCTTCATCAGTGTCAACGATCACATCATCGGTATCACGTCTATCGAGAGGGGACAAATACCGGTAACACAGAAGGAAACATAATCAATGCAATGCACAATATGATGCATGATCATGACATGGCAAAATGAATGTGTTTTGGGCTAATGCAACTAGCCACAGATTAAATGAAGTTGGTTTGTGTCAGGTCCCCGACTCGATGTCACATCGATCTAGCTGGTAACACCTTATATCACTCTGCGGCCTCACGCACGGTATCCCCACGGGTGTCGTCTTACCTTTTCCCGGGACCGTTTGCGCCTTTTGGCTCACGTATATGATAGTGTCGCTAGCATCCATATGATAAAGAGCCCGGGCTGACATGACTAGTCGTAAACCCAAAGTGGCACAGACTTACAGGGACAGGCATCCATGACCCAGCTTCGAACGTGTCGGTCATCAGCAAGTGGGTCCGGGCTGTAGCACTGGGCTAGCAGGACTCCGGTAAACCGGGCTGTAGCGGGCTAACAGGACTCCGGTACTCAAAGCGTGACATTTCCCCGAAGGGACAGACACAGGAACGAAGAAGGACACATGCCGGCCAGCCTAAGTGTTCCAGAGCAGTAGCAAGCTACCATGGCTCAGCGGTAACACTAGGAGACATTTCCCGGTAAGAGAGGCTACTAAAGATAAACAACTAGATGGTCAGATCCCACACATACCAAGCATTTCAATAACATACACAATATGCTCGATATGTGCAATACAACATGGCATCACAAAATGACTCTACGACTCAAGTAGTTTATTCAATAGGCTCCGAGGAGCGAGACATTACAAACATGGGTCTCATGACCCAACAATCAGAGCATACAAGTCAAAGCACAAGCGGAAGCTATCATGTCTGAGTACAGACATCTATAAATGAAAAAGGCTGAGAAGCCTGACTATCTATCAGATCCTGCCGAGGGCACAAGATCGTAGCTGAGGTATCAAGCTAAACGTCGAAGTCCAAGCGGAACTACTAGTGAGACTGAAGTCTCTCTGCAAAACATAAAATAGGCAAACGTGAGTACAAATGTACCCAGCAAGACTTACATCAGAACTAACTACATATGCATCATTTTCAACAAGGGGATGGTGGGGTTTAACTGCAGCAAGCCAGCTTTGACTTGGTGGCTATCCTAAACTACGACTGCAAGCGACTCTTTTGAGGTGGCGCACACGAGTCCACATATTCACCATATCAATACACCACTATGGATCCGCTCCCGTCTCCCTACGAGAACGCCATCCATAGCACTCACGCTTATCTTGCGCATTTTAAAGTATCCACTTTCACTTGTCTATGAACTGATATAAGCAACCCAGAAGTCCTTTTCCGCGGACACGGCTATTCGAATAGATGATGTTAACCCTGCAGGGGTATACTTCTTCATACATGTTTCCACCACTTAGCATCTGCACACGACATGTGCTCGGCAGACTTCAAGCGAAAGCCGACGTGGGTGTAGACCACGACCTACCTAAACACTCAAGTCTCTAGTCCAGGTTTATCGCCTATTCGGGTTCCATCCATGAGGAGATCCGGCCGGAGTTTCGCTCACAGCCCCAAACGATGTGAACAGGGTTCCGTGACACCAAACGGGCGCCCGGTATACCCGGCCACGTGCCTACCGCATCACAGCCCACCCCTACGGTCAGCGCTGTCCACGGCCTCCAGCATACTACAAACACCAGAAACTACTTGCAACTCCTGGACAGAGGACAAGGGTGAATAAGAAGTCGAGCGGGGTCATATTTCAGGGCCCAATGCATGGTAGTAGCTGAATCATGGATCACAAACACATAACTCAGTTCCTAAGGACGGTTTCAATGAGACAACCCACCATGTACTCCTACATGGCCTCTCACCGTTACCTTTACCAAATCGTGTTCACACACTTAGCTCACACACAATAGGACATATTCTCACACCTCTGATTCATCCTCGATGAATCAGACCTGACTCAACTCTAAGCAGTAGCAGGCATGACAAACAAGCATGAATGAGTAGGCACATCAGGGCTCAAACAACTCCTACTCATGCTAGTGGGTTTCATCTATTTACTGTGGAATGACAGGTCATGCAAAGGATAAAGGGGTTCAGCTACCGCAGCAAGTAACAGATGAATCGTTGTTGTCCTAATGCAGTAAAAGAGAGCAGGAGCGAGAGAGTGGGATTGTTTCGGAATGAACAAGGGGGTTTTGCTTGCCTGGCACTTCTGAAGATAACATTGAGTCTTCATCAGTGTCAACGATCACATCGTCGGTACAACGTCTACCAAGGGGGAACAACACCGGCAAACACAGAAGAAACACGATCAATGCAATGCACAATATGATGCATGCTATGACATGGCAATATGAATGTGTTTCGGGCTAGTGCATCTAGCTATGATTTAAATGAAGTTGGTTTGAACACATGATTCAATTTCCAACTCCATATATGATTATTTAAATGCCCTTTATTTGTTTTGTCCAAAACAGAGGACAAACATTTTTCAAACATGCATGAAAATGGTACAGATGGATTCCTTGAATTTTTCTGATAATTTTTCATATATAAATTATTTAATTTGGAGTTACGGTTGAATTTCTATGAATTTTAGAAGTTTTAGGCATTTTCTGGAATTTCCTGAATATTTAGAATTAAAATAATTCCTGAAAATGATTTATGGCGTCAGCACCACGTCACTGTGACGTCAGCAGAGTCAACTGGGCTGGTCCGGTCAAACCTGACCAGTGGGGCCCACTGGTCAGTGTCTCAGGTCTGGATTGAGTGAATGACAGGTGGGACCGGTCAACGATGACTGGGCCAGAGTCAAAGCTGACACGTGGGGTCCACGGCACTAACACTAATTTAACAGAATAATTATATTAACCTAATTAAGCGCAGGGGCCCACATGGCAGTGGCTCTGGGGGTGTTTAGCGGGGTTATTAGCACTAATTAACCGGTGCCACGTCAGCAGGTGACGCCGGCGACCACAGCAGCGGCGGGAACTCGCCGGAGTTGGTCGAGGCGGCGCTACAGGCTGCGGTTGGGCACCCTGAGGGCACCAGGAGGGAGCCCGTGCTCCCGCGCGTCTAGGGGCGCATGCAGCTGGGCACAGGGAGGCCGGGGTCGACGGCGGCGGCCGGAGCTACGGGTTCGAGCGGCGCGGGGCTGCAGCTCGCAAATGAACAAGCTAGGCGGTTGGGAAGCATCTGCGGGACGTGTCGAACTCGTCCAGGTGCTCTTCATGGTCAGCGGGGGTCGCTAGCAACGGCGAGCTTCACGGCGACGGCAGCGAGCTCTCGGCCATCACAGAAGCAACGGCTAGGGGATGTAATCGATGGTGGGGAGAGGGGGAGAACGAAGAGGAGCTCACAGCGGTGAAGGGGAGCAACTCGGTGTAGCCGGGGACGCGCTGAGGCCGCAAATTGACCGGAGGGGGCCGTCGGATCCGGAGGTTGAAGACGGCGCGTTGGCGGCGATGCAGGGCTTCCGGAGGGCCGTGGATCGGTGGGGAGGAAGAGGGGGTCGAGGCGGAGCTCCTGGGCGCATCGGCGAGGCTAGGGGTGGCCGGTGGCCACGGGTACAGCAACGATGACGGCGAGCTCCGCTCGGTGGTGTGCGCGAGAGGGGAGCAGAGGAGGGGATGGGGTCCAGGGG
>NC_041385.1:289232496-289294418 GCF_002162155.2 Triticum dicoccoides
TGTTTGAAAAGGTCATAGCATTGCCGAGGAAACTGAGAGGAATCCAGTTAGAGCCGATGGTAACACGTAGCGCTTGTGCGTGCTCTCAAGAACTTGAGCATTTCCATATTCATCAGGGTTTTACCAACATCCGTGTCAAGGATCCTGGCAACACATCATACTACCATGGTGAATGATGATGGATGATGCAGATGCAAAGGAAGATAACACTTTCTCAGATTTCACCTTAGCGAGGCCAAGGAAACAAAATCTGGATGATCGACCGAGAGACACTTAGCACTCCGCTTCTAATATTCTCCTTGATGTGCTAGCGTAATCCACCCATAGATATGGTTTGATATCTAGAACATCAAGTAAAAGGTCGGACTTCGGGATCTCAAAAATCCATAGGGCAACTAGGGAGTAAATCCTACGAAATCCCTATGGGGAGGTGGCCAACTTCTCCAGTCAAGATACTACAATATTAGGTCTCCCGACGGGGTGTGTTGGCCACGACATCCACTTTACCGGTTTTTGAGGGACCGATATTATAGTTCTTGGGAAATGTTCCAAACCATCATATCTGCCTGAGATTCAGATCTGGTTGGTGTCAGGATATTCCAGACTCATCGAGTCTAGGAAGAAAAACGAAATTTTGCAACACAAATCGACGAGAAGACGTTGCGAGATTCTCGGGAATGAACTACGATAGTAAGCTCCAAAACATGAGCTGGTTCTGCTACGCACGTGTGAACACGATGTTCCAGGCAAACATGATCACAGGGTAGTCTTACAATAAAACACTACCGAGTTCTGGTAGGGAACCATCATTGAGGATATCGAAGTTCTTTCATAAGTCCGGATTAGCTCTTATGAAGGAACTCCCTCTCCTTGAACAAATCAATTAGTGGCTTGGGGTGCTACGGAATACATATGGAGTGGAGGTAATTGATCTACCAAACCATAGTATACTTTGCACATGCATGACTGACTTGGGACGATTCCAGAGGAAACGAAACAAACCTTTCTCAATTCATGACGGCAACTTACACCAAATGCACATGAATTAGAGGAAGTCACTTCTTCCATCCAAGCATAGGCTTCATGAACGGAACATGAAGGCATTGCTTACAAAGTTTCCAACACTAGGTTGATGTTCAACATGAATCATGGGGGAGACAAAATGCTGCTGATGGCTCAACAGCAACTCATCGGAATTTCCATATCACTGGACTTCCACCATCATGTGAACAAGGTGATAGTATTGGACAGACCAAAAGATATAACGGTGTATGCTCGAGGGACAGCCACGAGTAAGACAACATTACGAGCATCGTTGGTACTGATTTGATTTGAGGATAGCCCACACCCAAATCAAAGGTTAGATAAAAATGATAGGTCCAGCAACTGATCACAGGGACCAATCGATGAAGATATCATCTTTCGTCAACACATACTACACAAGAATATCCCTTTGGAACGAACTAAGTCAGGCAAGCTTTTATCTTCCAACTTTCCAAGTTGTTGTCTAGCTTAACCAACTAGCTCAGGGATATCCAACACAGATTCTTGGAGAAGGGTGGTTCACAAGAAACCAACTTGATCATGAGCTCAACATAACGGTCAGGTGACGACCTGGTGATACTTCCGAGAAGATATTCAGAAAATCACGAACCACCGGTATGTTACTAAACTTGAGAACAATCTTGCCTTTGAGGGCAAGACGACATGATCAAATGAGTGAGGACTTGAAATAATTCCTAACTCATTGGTCGAGGAGTGCACCAAAAATAGGGACTATGTAGCACAATCAGTCTTAGGGTGACGATTCAACAATCAACACGCTAAGAATGAGGTTATCGTCCATTTAACTACCAAGCAATAGAGTTGCTAGCAGTATTGACTTCATACACCATAATTCATTTGTCGGCATTCTGGTTACAATAACACAGGATCCGAGGAATGAACAATGATGGCAAGAAGTATCACTGTACCAAGAGTTCATAGGATGGTGTGCAATTCCTATAACAATCTCGATATAAAATAAGGTAATACTCCAAGGTAGAACAGAACAAAAGCTGGATTAGCAATTTGATCTGCGGAGCACAACTTCTTTGACCCAATCCTGGATATGGAAGAGGTACTGGAGTTTGTTTCTCCTAGTCATTCTGCGATAGAATGGCTTGACGGACCACAAGAGTAATAGGCATTGATAAACGAGCGCACGCATACTCTTGACTATCAATTGGTAGACGAAGGTCAGTAGACAACTAAAGAGGGACAACTCAAAGGAACACACGATTTTCTGAGTTGTGGATGCATGGTTTAGCACGTCGAACGAATTCAACATATTTCTTCCGGACAATCCATGCAGAAAGGTAGAACTGGCAGAGCCACAATATATAATGGAGAACTCATCAAGAGCACTCTTGTTGTCATCTTTTGGTTCAGAAGAACTCCTGCCAAGAATGGTTCATGGTAATTGGAAGAAGGATATACCACGAACCTCGAGGACTATCACAAAGTTACTAATATCCTAAAGGAACTAGCAACACTATCAACATGAAGTAAGTAGAGTGAATCTCGGGTTCAAAACCCAGGAATAGAATACCTACTACTAAGTAGCATCACGGAATGCTTTCGAGAATAAAGGCCAGAATCTCACACTGGGAACACAAAACGTTGCTAGATTACTAGGTGACTCCCTAAATACCTAGGGTCATAATAGTAACTCCAACATAAATGTCAAGGCAATAGAATACCTCAACTCAACAATTAGTGTGATTGAGCTGGCATAAAGGAACATCGAAACCAGAGGGAAAGGATTTTGCAAATGCATCAGACTATTTAGAAACCTAGAATGACTCGGACAGCATAACGGCTGTAAATGCTCAGAAAAGATTTGAGACATTCACAAAAATGGTGGCATAACCACTCATAAGCACAATATCACGGTTTCGAGATCAACAATTAACATACGGAAGCAGTAAAAACTGAACAGAGGCTTAAGTCAAAAAATCTTATAAGTCTACGGATTAGTAACACGTGATCCTGATAGAAAGAAGAGATAGCCTAGTTCTTAATCCCCGTAGAAGAGAAGATGATGACTCAGATCAGAAGGCATAAGGTGTAAGGAGTAAAAAGAGCCTTATGTTCCATCCCACAATCAATTCCCTTATATAACTAAAGAATTTCTAGACTCAACTTCGACCAGTTTGGCTTGGTAATCCTACAGGCAGTCAAGCTCTGATACCAACGCTGTCAGGACCCCGACTCAATGCCACATTGATCTAGCATGTACACCTCATATCACTTTGCGGCCTCACGCACGGTATTCCACGGGTGTCGCCTTACCTTTCTCCGGGACCGTTTGCGCCTTTTGGCTCACGTATATGATGATGTCGCTAGCATACATATGATAAAGAGCCCGGGCTGACATGACTAGTCGTAAACCCAAAGTGGCACAGATTACAGGGACAGGCATCCATGACCCAGCATCGAACGTGTCGGTCATCAGCAAGTGGGTCCGGGCTGTAGCACTGGGCTAGCAGGACTCCGGTAAACCGGGCTGTAGCGGACTAACAGGGCTCCGGTACTCAATGCGTGACATTTCCCCAAAGGGACAGACACAGGAACGAAGAAGGACACATGCCGGCCAGCCTAAGTGTTCCGAAGCAGTAGCAAGCTACCATGGCTCGGTGGAACACTAGGAGACATTTCCCCGTAAGAGAGGCTACTAAAGGTAAACAACTAGATGGTCAGATCCCACACATACCAAGCATTTCAATAACATACACACAATATGCTCGATATGTGCAAATACAACATGGCATCACAACATGACTCTACGACTCAAGTAATTTATTCAATAGGCTCCGATGAGCGAGATATTACAAACATGGGTCTCATGACCCAACAATCAGAGCATACAAGTCAAAGCACAAGCGGAAGCTATCATGTCTGAGTACAGACATCTATAAATGGAGAAGGCTGAGAAGCCTGACTATCTATCAGATCCTGCCGAGGGCACAAGATCGTAGCTGAGGTAACAAGCTAAACGTCGAAGTCCGCGTGGAACAACTAGCGAGACAGAGGTCTCTCTGCAAAACATAAATTAAGCAAACGTGAGTACAAATGTACCCAGCAAGACTTACATCAGATCTAACTACATATGCATCATTATCAACAAGGGGATGGTGGGGTTTAACTGCAGCAAGCCAGCTTTGACTCGGTGGCTATCCTAAACTACGACTGCAAGTAACTCTTTTTGAGGTGGCGCACACGAGTCCACATATTCACCATATCAATACACCACTATGGATCCACTCCCGTCTCCCTACGAGAACGCCATCCATAGCACTCACGCTTATCTTGCGTATTTTAGAGTATCCACTTTCACTTGTCTATGAACTGATATAAGCAACCCAGAAGTCCTTTACCGCGGACACGGCTATTCGAATAGATGATGTTAACCCTGCAGGGGTGTACTTCTTCATACATGTTTCCACCACTTAGCGTCTGCACACGACATGTGCTCGGCAGACTTCAAGCAAAAGCCGACGTGGGTGTAGACCACGACCTACCTAAACACTCAAGTCTCTAGTCCAGGTTTATCGCCTATTCGGGTTCCATCCATGAGGAGATCCGGCCGGAGTTTCGCTCACAGCCCCAAACGATGTGAACAGGGTTTCGTGACACCAAACGGGCGCCCGGTATACCCGGCCACGTGCCTACCGCATCACAGCCCACCCCTACGGTCAGCGTTGTCCACGGCCTCCAGCATACTACAAACACCAGAAACTACTTGCAACTCCTAGACAGAGGACAAGGGTGAATAAGAAGTCGAGCGGGGTCATATTTCAGGGCCCAATGCATGGTAGTAGCTGAATCATGGATCACAAACACAGAACTCAGTTCCTAAGGACGGTTTCAATGAGACAACCCACCATGTACTCCTACATGGCCTCTCACCGTTACCTTTACCAAATCGTGTTCACACACTTAGCTCACACACAGTAGGACATATTCTCACACCTCTGATTCATCCTCGATGAATCAGACCTGACTCAACTCTAAGCAGTAGCAGGCATGACAAACAAGCATGAATGAGTAGGCACATCAGGGCTCAAACAACTCCTACTCATGCTAGTGGGTTTCATCTATTTACTGTGGAATGACAGGTCATGCAAAGGATAAAGGGGTTCAGCTACCGCAGCAAGTAACAGATGAATCGTTGTTGTCCTAATGCAGTAAAAGAGAGCAGGAGCGAGAGAGTGGGATTGTTTCGGAATGAACAAGGGGGTTTTGCTTGCCTGGCACTTCTGAAGATAACATTGAGTCTTCATCAGTGTCAACGATCACATCGTCGGTACAACGTCTACCGAGGGGGAACAACACCGGCAAACACAGAAGAAACACGATCAATGCAATGCACAATATGATGCATGCTATGACATGGCAATATGAATGTGTTTCGGGCTAGTGCATCTAGCTATGATTTAAATGAAGTTGGTTTGAACACATGATTCAATTTCCAACTCCATATATGATTATTTAAATGCCCTTTATTTGTTTTGTCCAAAACAGAGGACAAACATTGTTCAAACATGCATGAAAATGGTACAGATGGATTTCTTGAATTTTTCTGATAATTTTTCATATATAAATTATTTAATTTGGAGTTACGGTTGAATTTCTATGAATTTTAGAAGTTTTAGGCATTTTCTGGAATTTCCTGAATATTTAGAATTAAAATAATTCCAGAAAATGATTTATGGCGTCAGCACCACGTCACTGTGACGTCAGCAGAGTCAACTGGGCTGGTCCGGTCAAACCTGACCAGTGGGGCCCACTGGTCAGTGTCTCAGGTCTGGATTGAGTGAATGACAGGTGCAACCGGTCAACGATGACTGGGCCAGAGTCAAAGCTGACACGTGGGGTCCACGGCACTAACACTAATTTAACAGAATAATTATATTAACCTAATTAAGCGCAGGGGCCCACATGGCAGTGGCTTTGGGGGTGTTTAGCGGGGTTATTAGCACTAATTAACCGGCGCCACGTCAGCAGGTGACGCCGGCGACCACAGCAGCGGCGGGAACTCGCCGGAGTTGGTCGAGGCGGCGCTACAGGCTGCGGTTGGGCACCCTGAGGGCACCAGGAGGGAGCCCGTGCTCCCGCGCGTCTAGGGGCGCACGCAGCTGGGCACAAGGAGGCCGGGGTCGACGGCGGCGACCGGAGCTACGGGTTCGAGTGGCGCGGGGCTGCAGCTTGCAAATGAACAAGCTAGGTGGTTGGGAAGCATCTGCGGGACGTTTCGAACTCGTCCAGGTGCTCTTCATGGTCAGCGGGGGTCGCTAGCAACGGCGAGCTTAACGGCGGCGGCAGCGAGCTCTCGGCCATCACAGAAGCAACGACTAGGGGATGCAATCGATGGTGGGGAGAGGGGGAGAATGAAGAGGAGCTCACAGCGGTGAAGGGGAGCAACTTGGTGTAGCCGGGGACGCGCTGAGGCCGCAAATTGACCGGAGGGGGCCGTCGGATCCGGAGGTTGAAGACGGCGCGTTGGCGGCGATGCAGGGCTTCCGGAGGGCCGTGGATCGGTGGGGAGGAAGAGGGGGTCGAGGCGGAGCTCCTGGGCGCATCGGCGAGGCTAGGGGTGGCCGGTGGCCACGGGTACAGCAACGATGACGGCGAGCTCCGCTCGGTGGTGTGCGCGAGAGGGGAGCAGAGGAGGGGATGGGGTCCAGGGGGAGAGAGGAGAGGTGCAGGGGGCGAGGGGGAGTGCGTGGCTCCCTCGGGTGCCTCCAGCGGCGAGCAGGTAAGCAGGAGGTGGCCGGAGCTCTCGGGCGCGCGCCACGCCTCGCCTCTGCCTACTGGCAGAGGAAGACGACAGGGGGGGGGGGAGTAGCGGTGGCGGGCTGGGCCGGAAGTGTTGGGCCGTCCAGGTGGCTTCGGTGAGCGCCAGGTGAGTCCAGGTAAGTTTCTGTTCTTTTTTGTTTTTATTTCTGTTCTGTTTTGTTTTTTTATTTAATTGCCACTGAATTCAAATTCAAACAAATTTGAAAACAGTGCCAAAACTCCCCTGGATATTTTAAGTCACTTAATGGACTTTTTCACAAATACAAAAAATATCTCAGGTCATTTGAAAATATATTCATTATATATTAGGAATATAATTCCAAATTCAAATAGAATATGATTTAAATTCAATGCTCAAAATATTCCTCAAAAATGTTCATTATTTTTGGTTTGGTGTAAAACCCTGGCCAAAATATAACCAACATTAGTTAAGGCCATTTTGGAATCATTGAATGCATTTTCCAGGGTTCTTTTGCCCTGCTTTTAATTAAAGTTTTGAGGCTTCAACAATCCTCAATTCATGTTTCAGAAATTTAAATATGATGCCTGGATGAAGATGCAACTATTTACAAACAATATTCTAGGGCTGTGACACCGCTCCTCGAAGATGCCAGGCTCCTGAGGCAGCCGCCTGGACGCTCGTTTGGCGATGTCGTCGGCCTCCTGATTGCTGCCGCGGGGCACGTGCTGTAACTCCAGCCCCCAGAACTGCTTCTCCATCCTGCGGACCTCCGCAAGGTAGGCTTCCATGTGCTCATCCCTTGACTCGTATACTTTGTTGGAGAAGTTGACGAGGAGTTGTGAATCACCTTTGATGGTAAGGCGCTTTACTCCGAGGGCGTCCGTGGCCTTCAGGCCCGCTATCAGGCCTTCATATTCTGCTATATTGTTGGAGACCTTTTCTTCGTGTTGGAAACAGAGCTGCACGGCGTAGTAGAGCTTGTCTTGGGTAGGAGATATAAGTACCGCGCCAGCCCCCGCGCCGTGCCTGGAGAACGCCCCGTCGAAGTACATGATCCAACCGTCCGGCGCCTCACTTCCCGGGGAGAGGGATCGATCCTCACTAGCCTTTAGGCCCGGCACCTTTGTCCAATCTGCCACAAAATCTGCCAACGCGGCCCCCTTGATGACTCGGGTCGTGCTGAATTCGAGCTGAAATGCTTGCAGCTCAATGTTCCACTCGGCGACCCTTCCGGTTGAGTTAGGGCTCCGGAGCACTCTTTCCAAGGGGTACGCGGAGACAACCTTCATAGGGTGACCCTGAAAGTAGTGTCGCAACTTGCGCGAGGCCACCAGTAGCACGAGGAGAAGTTTCTGAGGCATGGGGTACCATGCCCTCGCATCTCGCAACACCGTGCTGACGAAGTACACCGGGCGCTCGACGAGGCTTGGAGCATCGGTGCTGGTGGCGTCCTCCGGAAACCGTGGTGCCTCCTGAGGCGGCGGAGCATCCAAAAGCTGGTTGCCTGGGGGAAGGGACTTTCCCGCTCCTGGTGCGTCCCCCTGCGGCGGCTGATCTTCCTCAATCGTGGTGGTGATCTCTGTGAGTCCTTTTTGGTCCTGTTTTGCCTTGGCGCGGGCAGCTGCCGCAACCTTGGTCCGACGCTCCTCCCTAACCGCCACCAGGGCCGCGCTGGCTGAGTAGGGAGTGGCGGCGAGGTAGAGTACCAAGGGCTCTTGTGGGCGAGGGGCCACCATCACCGGTGGGCTGGTCAGGTATCTCTTGAGGTCTTGGAATGCCTTGTCGGCCTCTTCAGTCCATTCAAAGGGCCCCTTTTTCTTCATCAACTAGAAGAAAGGCAGCGCCCGCTCCCCCAACCTGGAGATGAAGCGCCCCAGTGCAGTCACGCGCCCAGTGAGCTTCTGCATCTCTCTGAGGGTCTTTGGCGGGCTCATGTCCTCGACCGCCTTGACCTTCTCTGGGTTGGCCTCGATGCCTCGGTGGGATACGAGGAAACCCAAGAGCTTGCCTGAGGGGACTCCAAACACACACTTCTCCGGCTTGAGCCTCAGGCTTACTGCGTTGAGGCTTGCAAAGGTTTCCTCCAGGTCTTGTATCAGGGTCTTGGCCTCACGAGACTTTTCCACAATGTCGTCGACGTACGCCTCCATGTTCTCCCCGAGTTGCGGGCCCAAGGTGATGTGCATGAGCCGCTGAAAGGTTGCCCCCGCGTTGCGCAGTCCGAAGGGCATGCATGTATAGCAGTATACCCCACACGGGGTCAGGAAGGCCGTCTTCTCCATGTCTTCCACCGCCATCTTGATCTGATGATACCCGGAGAAGGCGTCCAAGAAGCATAATAGGTCACACTCAGCGGTGGATTCGACGATTTGATCGATGCGTGGGAGCGGGAAAGGATCTTGCGGGCATGCTTTGTTGAGGTTGGTGAAGTTGACACACATGCGTTCCTTCCCTCCCTTCTTTGGTACCACCACAGGGTTGCCAGCCAATCTGGATATCGAACCTCGTGAATGACCCCCGCGGCTTCTAGCTTGCGGGTCTCCTGGATGATGAAGGCCTGCTTTTCAGTGGACTGCCGCCTTGCTTTCTGCTTTACGGGGCGCATGTTGGGGCACACGTTGAGGTGGTGCTCGATCACGCCCCGTGGGATCCCTGCCAGCTGATCGGGCTCCCAAGCGAACACCTTCTTGTTTGCACGCAGGAACTTGACTAGGGCTTCCTCCTACTCGGGCTTGAGGTGGGCGCCTATGGTGAAAGTGGCGCTGGTGGACCCGTCCTCATCGACGAGTATCTGCTTGGTCTCCGCCTTGTCTTGGGTGAACAATTGTCTCTTCTTGGCTAGTGTAGCCCCCTTGAACTCTGGGGCCCCCGCGTTGGCGGGATGTGCTGACGCCGCCGTCTTGAAGGCGAGCTGGAGCGCTCGCAGCGCGTCCCCGGTGTCCCCAGGCACGGTGAGGACTCCGCTGCTCCCGGGCATCTTCATGAGGTTGTATGCCGGGTGAGTCGCGGCCATGAATTGGGCCAGCGCTGGGTAGCCGAGGATGGCATTGTAGGGGAGGCCGATGAGGGCGATGTCGAAATCGACCAGCTCCGTGCGGAAATTGTCATAGGTGCCGAAGGTCACTGGGAGCCGGATCTGTCCCAAGGAGATGGATGCCCCGCCCCCGATGCCCATGAAGGGCTGGCTCGGCCGCAGCCGCTCCCGGGGTATGCGGAGGAGGTCGAAAGTTTCGACTGAAAGCACGTTGAGGCCCGCGCCACCGTCGATGAGGGTCCTGGTGACAGCCACCTGGCAGATGGTGGGGGTGCACAACATCGGGATCGCACCCTAGCAGGCCGAGTTGGAGGGGTGGTCTTCCAAACTGAAGGCTAGCCTGGCCTGGGGCTCCGGCCAGTCCCGGGAAGCTCCCTGCCGCGCGGAGGTGGCGCCGACCTAGCGGATGAACAGCTTGACATGGTGACTGGAGGGCGGCGCCTGCGAGCCGCCCAAGAGGGCCGCGATGACCGGGTAAGCCGGAGCGGCATGGCGGGCGAGGAAGAGGTTGCGCGGCTTTTCACAAGAGGCCACAGAGGGATGCAGGGGCGATACTCGTTGCTCGCTCCCCGCCGGGCCGGTGGCGGTGTTGACGGCGGGCGACGGGGAGCGACGAGGGCGCGCGCCGACGGGAGCCGTCCGGGCGACTCGAGCGGCGCGAGCAGCCCGACAAGCGTCAGCCATGGGCGCGACGGTCGGAGAAGAGCAGGGCGACGGAAGGCGAATTCCGACGCACCCCCTACCTGGCGCGCCAAATGTCGGATTTCGGGTTCTGGCAGACCCTTGAGGTTCGAACACTGGGGTGCGCATGGAGGTTTCGCCTTCTACCTACCTGTTCCTCACCGAATCGCTAAGATATAAACTACGAGAAGAACAACACAAGGGACATAGGGTTTATACTGGTTCAGGCCACCATTGTAGTGTAATACCCTACTGTAGTGTGTGGTGTGGTGGATTGCCTCTTGGGATGATGATGAACAATACAAGGAAGAACGGCCTCGCGAGGGTCTGTTCTTGTGGTGGTGCTGTCCCTTTGGAAGGGTTGATTCTAGATGCCTATCTTATCTCCAGCTTCCTATCCAGATATCTCTACCCTGTGGGTGGCTAGCCCTATTTATAGGCGAAGGCCCTGGGCCTCTTCCCAAATATTGAGCGGGAAGGGCGTCAACAATTGGCCAATTTGAAGGGGAACATCTAGTACACTTATCCTGACTAAAGTTGGTCCTCGCCTGTCAAAGGCTCTGGTGGTGACGCCGTATTGGGCTCCACAGTGACCTCCATCCTGCCGTTGGACTGGTCTTGGTCTTGTTGCACCAAAATGGATGCCTTTGCTTGATGCTCTCGCCTGCGCTTGCTCCCCTTGCACCAAAGAGGAAAGAAGGACAGTGCGCGGCTGGCGCCCGTCCGGCGCCCTTGGTCATCATGGCTTGCGTCATGGGCACCTCGCGAGGTACCCCGCCTTGAACTCTCCGCCTCCTCGTGAGCCAGCCTGACGAGGCCGTGCCCGAGGAAGCTCCTTGTCGTCCGCCCCGCGAGGCTTGGCCCCTCGCGAGGGTCTTGAGCTTGTGTTGATGAAGATGGGTCGTGCTGGGCCCCCTTTGAGCCACGCCGCAGGCCGCAGGCAGGCAAGTCTGGGGACCCCCGTTCCTAGAACGCCGACAATAACAAATATTGCTTCCAAGGTCTTGGATGTACCATATGAAGGTGCGGCTCGTGAACTAGGTGCCGTTGGCGATGATGATTCTATTAGGAACCCTGAAACGACAAAGTAGTCCTTTGAAGAACTTGATGGCTGATTGTGCTATGACCTTCCTCACTAGCTCTACTTCAGGCCACTTTATGAACTTGTCGATGACAACGTACAAGAACTCAAACCCCTGGGTGCATGGGGAAAGGGCCCCAAGATATTGAGCCCCCAGAGCGAAAAATGCCAGGAGAGAGGGATTGTTTGGAGAGCTTGGGCTGGCTGATGAATATTGTTTGAATGGATCTGGCATCCTTCGCACTTGGTTAGTAGCTCAGTTGCATCCTGGAGAGTAGTGGGTCAATAGAAGCCTTGCTGGAAAGCCTTGCCAAAAAGTGTTGTTGATACTATGTGAGAGCCAAATATGCTTCCTTGTATCTCTGCCAACAACCTTAGTCCATCTTCTCGATAATTGCACTTCAATTTCACACGGTTTGGTCTCTTTCTGTGCAGAATGTTATCCACAAACTGATACATACTTGACTGATGGGCTAGTTTCTCAGCTTCTTCTTGCTCATCGGGAAGTTCTCCTATTTGAAGGCAATGAACTATGTGTTGTGCCCATGACAGAGCTTGCGGCTCTACAACAAGGACTAAATGCATCTGTTCAGCCGTAGGAGCGCTTGCTTCAGCGGCAAGAACCTATGGTTCCACATGTAGTCTCTGCTCACTATCATCCGCCTGGTTGTTCCCAGCAACATTCTTGCCGACGGCTTTTGGGAGATCTACCAAAAAATACATGCATTGATGGAGTGACTGATGGTTGATTCAAATGGAGCACAAAAGTTCCTGGTTCCACATGGAGCTTTTGAGTGGCACACTTTGACAGATGATCAGCAATTCTATTTTTTGCACGGGGGATGTGCTCTCTTTGCAATCTGTCAAAGTGTTCCTCCAATTTCCTCACTTCTTCCACATATTCTTCCATTAGCGGGCTCTGGTAATATTTATTTACCTGCTTCACTACAAGCTGCGAATCTCCATGGATGATCATCTTTCTGATTCCCAACTCCATTGTGATCCTAAGGCCGAAAAGGAGCCCTTCATACTATGAAGTGTTGTGGTTGCCTTCTCCCTGTCAAAGTGCATTTGAATCACATACTTGAGGTGCTCTTCGGTGGGCTGACAAGTGGCACTCTAGCACATGCACCTTGCAGCGAGAAGGCACCTTCAAAGTACATGATCCATTCTTTTGCTGTTTCTTTGCCGGGGAGAGTTGATTCTTGAATTTCTTCATCTTGTGTTGGTGTCCATTCTATGATGAAGTCTGCCAAGGCTCTGCTTTGAATAGTTGAAGTGCTCTCAAACTTGAGTGCAAAACTCAACAACTCCAATTCCCACTCTACTATCCTGCCAGTTGCATATGGATTTCTCAGAATGCGTTGCAACGGAAAACGAGTTACAACGGTGATCTCGTGTGCTTGAAAGTGGTGGCACAACTTTCTTGAGGCCATGAGAAGGCCGAAAATTAACTTCTGCACACCTGAGTACCTTGACCTAGCCCCCTGCAGAAGGGAACTAACAAAGTACACTCGTCACTACGCCATCTTCTTCTTCGGTACTATCTATTGATTGATTTCATATGCATGTGATGTTTCTGATCTGCCATCATCGTACCTTGCTAGAGAGCATTCTGGCTTGTTGTGAGACAGGCTTGTCAATGTTGCTCCCTCGTCATTAGCTTCCCTCTGTGTCACTAGCGCAACGCTGACCACTTAGTTTGTTGCCGCTATGTATATCAACAATGGTTCCTATGGTTTAGGCGTAACTAGTGTTAGCGCGGAAGACAGGTATCTTTTCAAATCCTACAGCGTAGCCTCCGCTTCCAGAGTCCATTTCACTGGCCTTGCCTTTTCAATATCTTGAAAAACGGTAGGGCGTGATCAGCAGACCTTGAAATGAACCCACTCAAGGCAGCAACACAACCGGCAAGACATCGCTTATCCTTGACGGTTTTAAGTGCTTGAATCTACTCAATTGATCTGATCTTGTAGAGATTTGCTTCAATTCCATGTTGAGATACAAAGAACCCGAGATGTTTGCCAGATGAAATACCAAACACACACTTCTCAGGGTTGAGCTTCATATTGATTTTGCACAAGTTTGCAAATGTTTATTCTAAGTGTTGGATGAGGGTTGATTTGTCCTTGGTTTTGACCACTATATCATCTATATACGCTTCCACATTTCTTTGCAGTTGCGGTCTGAAACCAATCTGGACTAACCTTGCGAATATTGAACCAGCACTCTTTAATCCTAAAGGCATATGCACAAAGCAATATGTGTCACACGGAGTAATGAATGTGGTTTTCTCCTCATCTTTCTTAGCCATGAATATTTAGTTGTATCCAGAGTATGTATCAAGGAAGGAGTGTATGTCACAGCCGACAGTAGAGTCTACAATTTGATCAATGCACAACAAAGGTAAAGGATCCTTCGGACATGCTTTGTTAAGATCAATGTAGTCAGTACAAAGTCTCCACTTTCCATTTGCCTTACGCACTACAACTGGGTTTGATAGCCAAGTTGGATGTAGTACACCTCTGATCAGACCTGCTACTTGAAGCTTCTTGATTTCTTTAGCAATGAATTGTGGCAATTCCAAAGCTTGCCTTTTGACCTTCTGTTTGATGGGCTGAGCATGGGGACAGATAGCAAGGTGGTGCTCATTACCTCCCTCGGAACGCTGGGGATGTCAGATGGTTGCCATGCAAACACATCAACATTTGCTGGTAGGGAGGCAATGAACACACTTTCCTATTTACTATCAAGGGTGGCACTGATGGTGAAAGTACCGCCAATGTCATCTTTCCTTGCCGACACCTTCTTTGGTACTCGTGAGGTGGCTTTAGACTTCTTACTGGTAGAGCTCTCCGGCAAGTCTTCAACGGGTGTGCAGCACTCCGAGGAGGTGCGATTCTGGGAATTCTTGTCAGATGTCTTACCAGGTTTCTTGTCTTTCTTTTTCTTAGTGGGAGCTACTGCCCTGGCGGTCTCTACTGCAAGCCTGCAACCATGTTTGTATAGAGCTTGTCGGCACATATGACTGCATCCTTCTTACCTGAATTAATGGAGATGACCCCCATTGGTCCTAGCATCTTTAACGTGTTATAGGAATAGGGAGATGCTGCCATATAAACTTAGCCAAAGTCGGGCGGCCAAGAATTCCATACCTTTTTTTGTTCTGTAGTTTAATTCCCTGCCAAATGTCATTGGCAATGTGATCTTCCCCTTGGGTTGGCTCCTTCACTACTAGGGAAAACATTATACACATAACTTTAGTAGTAGCGCTTGTTAAAAAAGCCCGCTACTGCTATACAGCAGTAGCGCGTGCAAAATAAGCTCGCTGCAGATGCATATATATCAGTAGCGCGTCTCTCTGAAAACTCGCTACTACTAAAATTTCAACCACTAAGTCGATGGGCTACACATAGTAGTAGCGATCTTTCAAAAACCGCGCTACCGCTAATATTCTTATAGCAGCGTGTTTATGTGTAAAGCGCTACTGCTAACGAAAATAAAATAAAATGGAAAACAAATAGAAAAGTAAATCAAAATGAAAGAAATAGAAAAAGGAGAAACGAAAAATATAAAATCTAAAGAAAAATAAACGAAAAAGTGAAAAAGGATGAAGGGATAGTAGTAGCACGTTTGCTAAAACGCGCTATAGCTAACTTAGCTATAGCGCGTTTTCTCTAACGCGCTACCATTATTTTTGACTTAACCCAAAAACAGTTTCCCCTGGCCACCACTTCTCCCCCAAATCCCGCGCCCCACTTCGCCGCCGTTTCCCCCACTTCGTCGTTGCCCCCACTTTGCCTCCTTCTCCTGCCGGCGTTGATGCCGCGTTCATCCTCACCGTCGCCGCCTGAGGCCACCCATCCTCACCGCCGCCGCCTCTCGGGCCTTCCTCGACCTCATCGTCGCCGCCCTCGACCTCACTGCCACCGCCCTCGACCTCACCTCCCCCGAGCCCGCCCAGGACTGCCGCCTCCCGATCCCGAGCCCGCCCTCGCCGCCCCTACCTCCGTCGCCGAGCACCTCCTTGCCACCGTCTCTCCCCTCTCTGTAAGCCCCCCACCCCTCCCCCACCCCGCTCTCTCTGCTTTTTCTTCCTCTGCCATGTTAATTAGCAGTAGTAGTAGATGTTAATTAGTACTAGGGTTCATACATAATGATTTTGAGTAGTAGTAGATGTAAAATAGTAGTAGCGATGGTACTAGTTAACAAGGGTAGTATGGTTAATAGTAGATGTTTTTTAGTTAGGGTAATAGTAGATGTTAAGTAGTAGACAATGTAGATGTTAATTAGTTCAGTAGGGTTTAGTTCTTGAATTGAGTTTATTTAACTAGATGTTAATTAGGGCAGTAGGGTTTAGTTTAGAGTAAAGTTTAGTTCAGTAGTTAACTAAATATAATCTATATTTGGTTTTTGAATTGAGTTTGAGAGAGCATGAGATTTGTGTAGATTTTCTTGAAGTGTCAAACGCTAGGACATGCAAATTTGAAGTAGTCAGCATATATGCAAATTCCTCAATTGTGTTTGCACATGTTTCGATTGTGCCCAAGTGGCTTTGTTGTTTCCAGGGAATGAAGCCTAGTGGCCTATGTTTTGCCAGAATGTTTATTCATTTCCATTCCAGCAAATTTCAGGTTCTCGATTTGTCCACTTTTTAGCAAAAGTCATGCAAAAATTTTCTGTGAATTTCGACATGACTTGTGCTACAAACTAGGACATATCGAGTCCCCGGGATTCGCTGCACCGGTAAGGAGTCAACGTCCCTGCAAAGCATAGGCCTTTTTATGTCATTATTCATTTTATTAGGTCTAGAATTAATTGACTAGATTTAATCATAGGAAACATGGCTAGCAACGATGAAGGACATGGTTCTGGTAACTGCGACAACATCTACCTGGCGGCAGAAGAATTTTTGAGGGAAGCCGACGATCAGGAGTTGATGTTGGTGGGTCCACCTGTCACATCGGAGATTGAGACTGACATCGAGACCGGCGCTGAGACTGAGACGTTCGTTGAAACTGAGACCGGCATCGAGACCGGCGCTGAGACTGAGACCGGTGCCGAGACTAGCAGTGCCGGTATAGAACCGAAAGCAAAGAGGCAACGGCTTCCTAACAACTCAGGACTACTAGACTGGTGGTCACGGAGATGGACGACGGCAATTTTGAGCCAACAGCGCCCGAGGAAGCGCGCGCATGCTGCGGCAATCAAATAGGCTGCATCATACAGACAACCGCCACCATCAACGATGAGAAACTAAAGAAGATAGATAATATGAGGCCCTCCCTCCTAAAGAAGCTGCACCAGATATTCTTGTTCCCGGGCCGGAATGAAAAGGATTATAATGATCTAGATAAGGACCCGGCAATGAAGAAGATAACCAAACACGCCATGACCAAGTTTAGCGATGCGTTGGCCGCCTGGAAATCAAGGGTGAAATATTGGATCGTCAACAAAAAGGAACCCTACTCCGAGGTTGTAAAGGATAATCCGACAATCACGACAGATCACTTTCAAATATTCAAGGCGGCTTGCAAGGCCGAAGCTGCCAAAAAAAGTAGAAGTACATGAAGGGGCTTCAACAGAGCAACATTGGGTGCCACCACCTCAGAAGCCGTGGTTACGGTAGGAAGAGGTCTATATGGGCCAAGGAGGACGCGAAAGCCGCGAGTCTGGGCATCCCAGACCCCTTGGTGGAGTTCACCGTCCCGCAGGAGCATGACGTCCTCAGGGACCGGCACCGTTGGGACCCAGTGAAGAAGGTTTTCGAGACGAACGCGGTCATGATAGAGTTCATGAGACTGCTTGTAATTTTAGTTTCTGATCAATTCGACTGCACGTTAGTCATATTTTTAAATGATCCTTGTGCCTTTTGCAAAGAGAACAACACAGGATTGCGGCCGAAAGCGACTCGCCGTCTGAGGCGTTGGCGAGGCCCAAGTGGGACACTCCATTCAACCAGGCATTGAACATATTGAAAGGACTCCCGGTGGAGACTCAACCGTCGTATGGACGTGTGCACGGTGTCGGAGATAGCGCCACGTTGAAGAAGTACTACCATGAGACCACGGAGGACAACAAGGAAAGACGGAGGTTAACTAAAGAAAACATCGACAAGAAGGTTGAGATTGCGGTTGAGAAGAAATCATCTGAGACAGTCGCAACAGTGGTAGCTGCCGCAAAACAGGTGCTTGTAGATATGTCTACTACCTTGGTTCCGGCCGTTTTCAATTGGAGCAGGAAAAATCCAGAAAAAAAATGCAGCGGACTTTCGCCTTGCTAACTTCTTGGGGAGCAGCTCGACTAGCGTTGCACCAGCACCTGCAGCTGCACCTGATCTCGCACCGGCTCCTGCACCTGCTCCCGCACCGGATCCCACACCTGCTCCCGCCGTCTCTGGCACCGGACGTGCTCGGTGGTGCTTTGTCTTTGGCTGAGCTCGATGCCCTCACGGTATCTTTCACACCGGCCCTTTTTAATAAATGTATAATCTCCCGTTTTCGTTGCCTTCCGGATGTCTCACATCACAGACTTTTCTTTGCAGGCCGACGAAACCCCGTGCACCATATTGTACACCATCGGCGACCAAAGGTGGACGTGGGGAAGGCGACCATAATGGAGCCAAAGGAACCATTGTTCCACAGCCGGCCGATCCCACCGGACGTCTTCAAGGTTTCTGTGGCCAGTGTCAAACCGGGCCACGAGAATTTGGCTCCTCTAGTACTAGTGGGGGATGACGATGAGACCCTGTGGAGGCTTGGTGATTGTTGCAATGGGTGGGTCATGTTGTGGCCAAAGAGTCTACTTCGTATGGAGGTGGCCGGGAGCACACCCACGAGCACGTAGTTAGGTATGAACATCAACACTCACCTACTCAATTAGCATCGGCTATCGTGCTGGGTGATAGCGGAGGGGGTGAGGAAGAGGCTCCATTAGTCATTGGTGACATCGCCATAGATTAGGATGAGGATGACGATGACACTCAACAGTATGTCAATACTGGCGCCTACTTAGGGTTTGAGCGTCATGAGTCGGTGCCTGAATTGCCGCCTCTGGAGTCTGAAAGTATTATGGACAACCTTTCGGTATGAAAGAAGTCTAGGAAGAGACCGAGGAAAGGCAAAAAAGCTGCTTCTATGATCCAGCCGCCTCAGTAGCCTCGGGTTCAAGACCGTATAGATATCCCCAGTGCGGCAAAATGGCATATCACCGATGAACTAATCCTACCTGAAGCAGCGACCGGGGCCAGATTCGGTGATGTAAGGAGACTTCATGACGATGTGCTGCGGAGAGAGAAAGGCCTCATCGCCAGGATACCCACTCTACGTGGTTAACATGCCGCGGCAATTGTCGTACGTCGACACATTCCCTGCGGACAAGTTCTTCCTTCAACTCGATTACATCTTCAACATGTATCACTTGAAGAAGCTGGATTTTACGTTTGTCCGCCTTTATGCCTTGCACATGAACAACCTCATAGGGGTTGAGCAAATAGCTTTTATCTATGTCGCTGACTCGTACTTCATGCATGAGGGCTTCTTGGCAGTCTGCGCAAAGCACTGTGAATACGCGAGGGACTACCTCGTCAATTTCATGCTCGCCAATAAGGACAAGGAGGCGATTCTCGTGCCTTATCATCCCCTGTAAGTCATCCGTGCAGATATCCTTCCCTCGATTTCAATCATTCATTTGCATGGTGGAGGCTAATTAATTTGAGGTGCACTTATTTTGCGCAGCGGTGGGCACGCCGTCCTCATCATCCTCTACCCTCGATACTCCCACGCTCTTTACTTAGACTCATCAAAGAACATTACCAAAAAGGATTACACCCACATCAAGTCTGCTCTCGATAGTGCTATCTTTTACTACGGCAAACAGGGTGGAAAGGTCAATGACAAGAAGACAAGGAACGGCAGGCCCGCCTTCAGCCATAAGACCGACTTCTGCTGCATCCAGCAACCGAGTGATTCTCTTAAGTATGGATTCTATGTCCTACACCACATGCTGGAGTACAGACGAGATCACCAGAACCTTCGCATGTCACCTAAATCTGGCGATGCCCATATTCTGCAATGGGCAAAGGACTTAGGAGATATCGAGGATCATCGACTTCGAGCTGAGGTCGTTGAAAAAACAGGGATGTTCTACGAAGAAAGACAAATGTCGTGAGAAGATGTCCGAACACGCGCAGCCTCTTAGCGCCTCGACATGAAGCCTTTCACTAAGCTCGGGGACTATCTCCCTGACATGGATGGATGGCACAACATGTCGGAGTGATTGTCGATATATGACAATGTGTCCGTTTGTCCATACTTTCTGTATGACAAAACGTTGAGTTATGCATGGTGAAACTTTATTTGTGATGTAATTAAACCCTCCTCCTTCTCGACTAGCGAAGATCACTCTAGTTAGGGCATTTTGGGTACGATGAACTTTGTTATTTATGCTTATGATATGTTGCTTCTATTTTTGCCAAGTCTATCCCTTTCTGTTGCTGAACTATATATGTTGCATATCATCGACTCATGTGACGATGCAGGTGCATAGATCATCGATGGTGAAGAAGTGCTACGCCAGGAGTATACGACGAGTGGCCGGAGTGTCAGGCCTAGGTGTACCGGTTTCTGGTTTCCGAGCGACAACCAGTATTTAGTTTAGGTTCACGCTAATGCGAGAGAGGGATACGAACTCATGTACTTCATAGTTCCTCTCTCACTCATAGTGATAGCCCTTCTCGCATATATCACTGTTTAGATGGATGACGATGTAGTTGCAAGTAATAGAGACTTGTATCACTATTTTCGAGATGATGACGAGAGACCACTTTGTGTTGGATGATGATTATGATGATGACATGATTTGATGAGACTATTTGTATGTATATGCTATGATTACATTTGTATGTGTATGATATGCTAAAGATTATTGTATAAAGCCTATTCAAATACAAAAAAAATATGCAGAAAAAACAGAAACTAATAAAACTAGCAGTAGCAAGGGTAACAAAGTTAGCAGTAGTGCTCCCTTACCAGTAGTGCTTCTTGCTAAAAAGCACTGCAGATATTAGCAGCGACGCTCTTCCCTAAAGCGCGCTACTGCTAGTCATGTATAGCAGTAGCATGGGATGACAGGCGCTACTGCTACACGTTAGTTGTAGAGCCTTATCAGTAGCGTGTCGTCCTGCGCTACTGATAGGAAAAATACCCACGCTACTGCTAGGGTTTTCCCTAGTAGTGCTTCCTGGGTTGATTCCTTGCAATGTCCCAGTTTTCTCGAGCTCTTCGTCAGAATTTGTAGCCTCTTGATTACTTCTGGAGAGATCGAGTTCAAGCCAGCCACACTGTCAACTAACAATTTCGTGACCTCAAGGTTGCAAATCATTCGTGAAACCAACAATGGGAAGCACCCGACCACAGTTGTGCGATTAGGGTGGTCATCAACATAAAAAAATGATAAGCGTGTGTGACCACTTGAATGTTTTCTGGGCGTTTATTGCCGGCTATGTTGCTTTGACCTCACGCACCCACTACTTGAGCTGGCAGTGAGAAGAATGCAAAGATGCACGCTCGTCAATGCACATGGCTTCTATTGCCTTCTGGAATTCATGGTTACTTGATTCATCGTCATCCTCCTCTTCACTCTCATCATCTTCTCTTTCACGGCCCCTAGCAGTTTTTTCCTTCTGCTGCTTGGCCTTGTCACGGTGCCCTCCTCGACCACCATGGCCCTTCTTTCTTGATCCATTAGCACCATCTTGGCCCTTATCCTTGTCATGCTTCTCAAACTCAGCTTTATGCTTTTCGGCAAGTTGCTCAACCTGCCGACACTCTTGGAGATCATGGCCCTTGGTGCGATGGATTTTGCAGTACGACTCGTCAGACTTGCCGGTCTTCTCTCCTGCCGCAGCTTCCTAGCAAGCAGCACATGTAGCAACTTCATTGCTAGAGCCCTTTGTTTTGGATTTCTTGACGGTGTTAGGGTTACCAGAGCCTTCTACAGCCATGACTGACTTGCCCTTGCACTTTCTATTGCGCTTCCGACCTTTCTTTTTCTGGGTGGCAGCAGTGTCATCCTCAGAATCAACTTCAGTGCCAGCATCTTCCCGGGAAGTCTTCACCCCTCCTTAGCACATGCACATTTGTCCGCCAATGTATAGAGCTCGTTGACGGTCCTCGGCAACTGAACATTCATCTTTTCCTGCATTTTTCGGTTGCACATGTTCGTGTGGAACCCGACAATCACAGCTGCCGAGTATACATACGGTGTGCTGCAGTGCACACTACTGAATCTTTGTATATATCTGCATAGATTTTCACGCTCTCCTTGTGGGATCACTTGCAAGTCACTGGGCCGTCCAGGGCTCTTTTGACCCCCCAGTAAAGGTACTGACAAACTCGTTGCAGAGATCTGACCATGAGGAGATGGAGTTCTCTGGCAAATTCATCAACCAAGACCTCACATTAGGCTTGAGCACCAACGGAAAGTAGTTGGCGAGGATATTTTGAACCCTTCCCCCAGTAGCTTGCATGGAAATCGTACAAATGGCTAAGAATTCTACTAGGTTCAACTTGCCGTCGTTCTTCTCTGGTACTTCTGGCTTGAAGGCCTAGATAGAAGGCCAGCGAATTGCCGAAGCTCGTGTGTGAAAGCCTGGCATCCAACTTCGTAAGGTAGATACCCGCCAAAAACACGTGCAGGCTAAGCAACAACTGGGCCACCGTGCTCATCGGATTGACGACGCACTTCCCGGCATCATTCAATGGTGGTGTGGGCATCTTCTACCTGCCTGTCTTGCAACACTTGCCACTATTCTCGCAGCATCTGTGGACCTGAGGAGGCCATCGACATTTTGTCAGACTTCACAGTTCATTGGGTTTGCCGCGGTTGTTGACACTGTTGCTACTGGGGTTGTTGCCTTGGAGACGACTGCACTGTTGGCACACCACCTACAACATGGCCATCATTTTGAGCTACTGGTGTTGTTCACGGACGCCGTGAGGGCTTCACCTACTGTGACTTGCTTGACTCAGCAAATCCAATCAAGCTCTGGATGATGGCTGTCCACTCATCCATCTTGTCTGCTATTGGAGGGAAGTTCAACAACATCTGGGCTTGCGCCATTGCCACCGCCGCCATTGCTGGCATGGATTGGGGCAAAGAACGCGACATTGCTCGACTCCTAGCAGAGCCAGCAGGAGCACCATTGCGATCTTGCCGTCGGGTCTCAAGAGCAATGGTGGGTTGGCGTGGCGGGAGTGGAGCCTAGAGATCTTGGAGTAGATCCACATGCGTCTTGCTGTGCAAGTGTTGCTGTTTGTGCTCGATAGCATCGCTCAGGGTCACGTCGTGTCCGTCTTGCGATGGTCGCCGCGTGCATACGGATGCTGCATTTCTGGTTACAGTAGCAGGAAGATCTTAGCTTGCGCCAGACCGGGCATTGTCGCTCCGGTGGATGCACTCGCTGGTGCATCGAGGACGTGGGAGTCGTCCATCCTCACCGCCCGCGTTGTTGTTGTTGTGCTCTGTAATAGCCTGGATTTTGCCCTTTTCTTTTTCTGATGATTTTCTTGGATTTCTTTATTTGATTTGCTTTTTTGTGGCTATGTGGTTCCAAAACTTGGGAAGATCATGTCTTCCTAGGTTTTATAGTGGATTGTCATCCTCATCATCAACCCAAGATCATGTCATTTTCATCCTTGAACTAATTTAATATTCTTTTTCAGGGGAATATTCCTTTTCTGTTAAAGGAATAACCCTTTAAACCCTAGGTTTTGAAGCAACCTATATTTTTGTCACTCCAAAAATTCCCAAATAATTCTCATAAATTGTTACATGGTGGGCGCCAAAACACAGTTTCTGCTTGGCTGAAATCGCCTCTCACCTCCCTCCCCAATTCGTACATGGTGGGCACCAAACAAACTCTCCTCAGCCAAAATATCCATTGGCAAATATTTGGTGTATGCAAGATTACGGTTCTATCCCCAACCGACTAATGTTGCTGTGATGTAGGAAATTTTAAACGGGGGCTAAATTTGTAAATTTCCTCGCATTTGAGACAAGCGCACCTTGAAGACATGGTTCCCCCTACCTCTCTCCCTCCATTCCCCCATTCATACTCCATGGGTGCCAAAACACCCTCTCCACCCCAGCCTCCTCTTTCTGCCACCCCATCCACTGTCGTCCTCCTCCACCATGCCGGAGCTAATACCCCGACGTCATCATGCATTACAAGAGATCAACCTCACTCATCCACGGCTTCATACCAGGATTCTTGCATCATGTCCTCTCGCTTCATCCCCGCCGTCGTTCACCTTGTCGACGCCGCTCAACACTATACTTGCAATGCTTATGGTTTTCCCCTTTTATATTCCACATTAGCTTTAGTGACAGTCGAATGAACTTCAAATTGGGGTCAGTCCATTTCTGGGAGTTCGTAGGATGGAAGGAAGGGGCTCGCCGGAGGGCTGCCCCATTATCTATCTTAGGGTTTCGGGTGGGGACAGTGGTTGTGGGGGGCTGTCATCGGGATATGGTGAGTGTCGGTGTCAAAACCGGCGGATCTCGGGTAGGGGGTCCCGAACTGTGCGTCTAAGGCTAATGGTAACAGGAGACAGGGGACACAATGTTTTACCTAGGTTCGGTCCCTCTCGATGGAGGTAATACCCTACTTCCTGCTTGATTGATCTTGATGATATGAGTATTACAAGAGTTGATCTACCACGAGATCATAGAGGATAAACCCTAGAAGCTAGCCTATGATTGTGATTGTTGTTGTCCTACGGACTAAACCCTCCGGTTTATATAGACACCGGAGGGGGCTAGGGTTACACAGAGTCGGTTACAGAGAAGGAGATCTACATATCCAAATTGCCAAGATTGCCTTCCACGCAAAGGAGAGTCCCACCGGACACGGGACGAAGTCTTCAATCTTGTATCTTCATAGTCCAATAGTCCAGCCAAAGTATATAGTCCGGCCGTCCGAGGACCCCTTAATCCAGGACTCCCTCAGTAGCCCCCTGAACTAGGCTTCAGTGATGATGAGTCCGGCGCGCAGATTGTCTTCGGCATTGCAAGGCGGGTTCCTTCTCCGAATACTCCATAGAAGATTTGGAACACGGGAATCGTGTCTGGCTCTGCAAAACAAAATCCACATTCCACCGTAGAGAGTACAATATTCCACAAATCTAATCTGCTGACAACTTTTTATGACATCACACCATGGTCCGGTCATTATTCGAACCGTTTTTCACAACCATCTACTACACATAATGCGAGGCAGTTTCCTTGACACGTCTTGTCGAAGCAGAGATCGTGTCCCCTTATCAGGGGATTCTAATCAATACGGGTATGGGTAACCCAACCGCACCATCAATCGTGGCACTTGGGAAATAAGCGATTTTAACGGGCAAGTGGGGAGGCGCACAGTTTCTACCGCCTTTATAAAGAGATAGGGGTTCTCCTCTTTCACCTATGCCTTCTTCCTTCTTCGCTCATCCATTCTTGCACGCTCGAGCTACAGCGCCCCAATTCTCACCTTCTCCGTACAGCCAAACATGTCCGGAGCGGGAGGCAACTGGATGGCCTCCTCTGTCACGGAGGAGGACATTACGAAGCTTCGGGTGGCCGGATACTTGGCCGCAGACATCGTGCACCGGCTCCCAGATGCAGGGCAGATCATTCCGACTCCGGGACCCCATGAGAGGGTTGTGTTCCTCGCCCACTTCGTCCGTAGTCTGGGATTCCCCCTCCACCCATTTGTCCGCGGGCTCATGTTTTATTACGGGCTAGATTTTCATGATCTGGCCCCTAATTTCATCCTCAACATCTTGGCGTTTATCGTCGTGTGCGAGGCTTTCCTCCGCTTCAGGCCCCACTTCGGCATGTGGCTGAAGATCTTCAACGTGAAGCCTAAGATCGTGGTCGGCCAGCAGGCGGAGTGCGGAGGCGCCATGGTGGGCAAGATGCCCAGTGTTACCTGGCTCGAAGGCTCCTATGTGGAGACCGTGAAGGGGTGGCAATCGGGGTGGTTCTACATCACCGAGCCGCACGACGCCAACTAGGTGGTGGCCCCCGAATTCCGATCCGGCATCCCCATGCGGCTCACCTCCTAGAAGAAGACGGGCCTAGCCTGGGGCGCGCCCGCGGAGCTGACTGGACTTCAGAACTGCGTCAAAAATATGATAAGCAAGAAGATCAAGCTTGTCAACGTGGTCCAGGTCATGCTATTTCGCCGGATTCTCCCGTGTCAGAGACGGGCATTCAACCTGTGGGAGTTCAATGCGGCCCAACACCAGTCACGGCAAGAGCTCTTCGACACGAGGCACAAAGACGTCTAGAAGGTGTTGTTCAAGGCCAGCGAAGTTCCTCCTCCCACCACCGAGGACCGTGGACTAAGCGCCAAGCGCCACGCCAATTCGGTAAGCATTCTACATTTCACAAATATGCCTTTCCTCAGTATATTCGTGGGAGGAACTTAAGCCACCCTACTGATTTAACAGGATTATGTGGCGATGGCGGAGCGGATTGACTGTCCGGCTCCGTTGCCCGAAGATCCAGCAACCGCTCTCCTGACGGAGATACTGGTTCTGGCACCCTATGAGGTGCCGGAGAAGAAGGCCAAGAAGAAGGCCACGGGGACCAGGAAAAGTCTCTGGCGCAAGGTGGTGTCGGACTCATCGTCTGAAGACACCAGGGCGCACTCCTCCAATGACAATGAGGAGGAAGAAGAGGAAAACCCTCTCCCCCAAACCGAGGGGGAGAAGAAAAGGAAGGCCACCCCTTCCGGGGAGGCCGAAGTGTCCAAGAAGGGAAGGACCCTCCCTCCGGACCACTCCACAACCGCAGCCTATAGCGAGGAGGAGTGGCTACCCAGGGCCAAGCTCCTGGCGAAGTCGTAAGTATCCGGATGCCATAATATTCTTGCATGTTTTGGCTTTATGGCTTCTTATTATGTCAAGATATGTTTGTGCAGTCCGTCCAAGCCCACATCGGCTTATCCTCCTCGAATGGGTCCTTGAGCTCATCGGAGATGAACAACTATTTGCTCCCGACGGCCTCCACTCCCCAGCCCGCGGACGACACCAAAGTGTTGTCTCAGAGGATACCGGGCTAGGGAGAGATGGATCTGGATGCGCCTCAGGGTGAAACCCCCGAGGCCGGGCTCATGGGGGGGGGGGGGAGATCCCCATGGATTCTATTGAGGGGGATCGCAGTAGGCTTGGCCCCCAGCCGGATACTGCGCCGAAACCTCCAGTGGTTCCGGGTTCAGGCAGGCAGCCCCTCGCCATGGGGGGGCGAGCCGCCTGTGCCGATGACCTCTGTCCATCCAGAGGCATCAGATAACTTGGTGGAAGCGCTTCAGAGCGCTTCCCTTGATTAAAGACACTGTACTCTTATGAGTACGGTGATTGCGAAGGTTCAGTCTGCCAAAAGTGGATTGACCGAAGCCTACGCCAGCCTCTTGACCAACTTTGAGGTAAGTAATTTAAATTATGAGCAAGTATCATAGTGTGGACAGTAGCCCCTGATGCTCTATTTGGTATTCAGGAAGAAAAGCCGAACAGAGGATCGAATATTATTCCCAGGAGTCTAATCATATTATGTCTATGTGAATAAGCAGGCATCGCTGCTGGCCACCGCCACTGCTACTGTGGAGGTCTCTGGACTAAGGCAGAACCTGGGGCGGGCCGAAGAAGAGCTCGGCCTCGTGAAGAGGCAGCTCGAGGAGAACAAAGGTAAGTAATACCCTGTCTGAATGTTATATAAAGGAAAAAATCGTTGATGCTAATAGAAGCACGATGAATTTTACTAGGGGCACGACCGAAGTGGCGGCCCTTAAGAAGGCGCTTTCCGAGGATGAAAGCAAAACGGCCAAGGAGCACGCTGAGCGCGAAAAACAAGAGGCTCGGGTTGATGAGGTCCAGCAAGAGCTCCAGGATTTCGTCAAAAAATTCGAGTCCTTGGAGCGTGACTCCAAGAGGCAAGAGTCGGAGCTTGCGAAGGCTCGTCAGAGCATGCAAGACGCCAAGGTAGAAGCCCAGAAGGCCCTCCAGGAAATTAAGGCGGCCAAGAAGATAGCTGCGGGTAAGGCTTTCATTATGCAAAGCAAGCATGTGGAGGAGACTTTCCTTTTACTAACCCGAATTCGAAGCTCTCCAGGAGCATTTGCAGATCTGTCGCACAACATCTCTGATGCCGCAGAGTTCTACCGGGCTGAGGAGGGGAGCTCGACGGATAAGTTGTTTTGGTCCCGGTATATTGGGGCCGAGCATCCAATGCCCTTGAGCGACCAGCTGAAGCAACTGGTCGAACTTCACAAAGCGGCCGAACTGGCCATGAAGGACTTCATAGTCCAGCTGTGGCCTGGCGAGCCCCTGCCCAGCAGCTACTTCGGTCTTGTCAAGCGGATGGTGAATGCCTATCCGCGGCTGGAAGTCGTTAAGCGGTCCGTCTGCATTGAGGGTGCACGCAAGGCCTTGGCCCGTCCGAAAGTGCACTGGTGGAAGATGGACGCCGAGAAGCTGGTGACCGAGGGGCCGCCAAAGGGCAAGGAGCATCGCCACCCCGAACAGTACTATGACAGTGTCATTAAGGGTGCCCGCCTTATGGCGGATGAATGTACTAAGGATGTGATGTTTGAATGACTGTACTCATGTCATCCTGTAATATGAAAACTAGTTCATGTGCGCTATATAGCGCTTGTTAATTTAAAATATTACCTTATGTGCGGTCGTTTACAAAATCTTGAGAGTTGGCCAGTCGTCGGCTTCTGCCCCCATGTAACTAGTACTGGGGTGTTCGGGATAAATATAAACACTCTTTATCCGAAGTTTTGGTCCTTTTAAGGAGGTGTTTAGTGCCGCGAACGAGGCAATCGGACTATACAGCTTTATCTCTCTCACTTAGCCATAGAAGTCTACAATTTTAAATTTTGGCGAAGCCCCTAGTATCCGGAAATCGGACGAGGCCGATTCCTCGCCTGAAGAGGAAAGAAATCTTTAAGGATTTGAGACCTCTCGAATAGCGACCAGCTCTCGCCTTATCATGACAGTCAGTTTTCGGCTTTCTCTACTGAGGTGCTCGTCCGGAAGAACCGGGACACAATCATAGTAGTTCTCCCTACCCTACCTTAGCTGATATAGCGGAACGTAAGATACCAAAACATAGGAGCCGGGCAAACCCAACTATTGACCCACGACATGATTCGGAGCTGATGCATATAGTGCTATAAGTTCTGGGTGTCGCACTGTCGAAAGTGTTTGGACTTGTCTTCCCAGGTTATGGGGTACTGAAGCCCCTGGCAAGCTGGTCGTGCCAAAATGCACGGGCATAAAAAATAAGCAGTAAAGGGAAGGGGTAAATAAACGTAATAGCAAGCTGACGCTGTATACTATTTTCCCTTGTTATTCAAATGATACGTCAAAGCTTACGTATACAAGTAATGCGATAAGCAAAATAGGACTGTTTGACACATCCTGACCAGGAGCGGGCGTTTTGCGGGTATGTAAAACAGGTATAATGATCGTTATCAGAGACCACCTGAGGATTCTCTTGTACGCCAAAGCTTCTTGTCCTCCTGGTGTGTCCGTCCCGCTATGTGTCCGATAGCCGGTCTTTCGGAAGAGCCTCTTGAAGATAGGGACCTGAAAGAAAAAAAGGGATGCAAAGATGCTTGGGTCCCGGGGCGGTCGAACTGCATTGTAGATTGTGTCATGGTCGTGCCTCCGCCTATGCCCAGGGTATTTTGAGTGCGTAGTTGTGTACGCGCGGCACAAATGTCGCCACTTGGCTGGGACTAGGGAAGAGGCCGGATTGCTAGTCGAGCTCTGGACGTGCCGGATGATCCTGTTGCGGAGTACTCCAAACTCGCTTGACGGTATCCAGGTTCTTTGTCGCCGAGTTGGCTGTTTGCGTAAGAAGGATGTTGTGTACTTCCGCCGCGAGGGCTGTAGTGTGCTCCTCCGTGCAGAGCGAGCACTCTGTGTTTCCATTAGCTGTAATAACCCTGCGAGGTCCTGGCATTTTGAGCTTGAGGTATGCATAATGCGGTACCGCATTGAATTTGGCGAATGCAGTTCGTCCGAGAAGTGCATGATAGCCACTACAGAAGGGGACGATGTCGAAGATTAACTCCTCGCTTTGGAAATTGTCCAAAGATTCGAAGACCACTTCCAGTGTGATTGAGCCCGTACAACAGGCCTCCACACTGGGTATGACACCCTTGAAGGTGGTTTTTGTGGGCTTGATCCTTGAGGGGTCGATGCCCATTTTGCGCACTGTATCGTGATAGAGCAGGTTCAAGCTGCTGCCACCGTCCATGAGGACTCGTGTGAGATAGAATCCGTCGATGATGGGGTCAAGGACCAATGTGGCCGAACCGCCATGACGGATGCTGGTAGGATGGTCCCTGCGATAGAAGGTGATCAGATAAGAGGACTATGGGTTGAACTTTGGGGCGACTGGCTCCATCACATAGACGTGCCTTAGTGCAAGCTTCCGTTCCCGATTGGGAATATGGGTTGCATATATCATATTTACTGTTTTCACCTCGGGAGGGAATTTCTTCTGTCCTCCTGTGTTTGGTGGCCGGGGCTCCTCGTCGTCATCACTATGCAGCCCCTTTTCCTTGTTTTCGGCATTCAACTTGTCGGCCTGTTTAAACACCCAGCATTCCCTGTTAGTGTGGTTGGCTGGTTTATCGAGGGTGCCGTTAATTTGACATGAGCGATCGAGTATGCGATCCAAACTGGACGAGCCTGAACTGTTTCTTTTGAATGCCTTTTTCTGCTGTCCGGATTTAAAGCCTCTGAATCCGGCATTGACTGTCGTGTCTTTGGTGTTGTCGCCATTGTTGCGACGCTTGTGTCTATTTCGTCGTGGCTTGCCGTTGCTGTCCCTGGCGTCTAAATCGCCTAAGTTTTTGGGTGTGATGTTGCTACGAGCCAGCTAGTTGTCCTCGCCCATGCAAAAGCGGGTCATGAGTGTCGTGAGAGCTTCCATGGACTTTGGCTTCTCTTGGCCGAGGTGTCGGGAGAGCCATTCGTCACAGATGTTATGCTTGAAGGCTGCTGATAACCCACTAGTGTAGGAGATCGCAACAGCTTTCAAGGGTAAAGTATTCAACCCAAATTTATTGATTCGACACAAGGGGAGCCAAAGAATATTCTTGAGTATTAGCAGTTGAGTTGTCAATTCAACCACACCTGGATAACTTAGTATCAACAGCAAAGTATTTAGTAGCAAAGGTGGTATGATAATAAAGGTAACGGTAGCAAAAGTAATGTTTTTGGGTTTTGTAGTAGTTGTAACAGTAGCAACGGAAAAGTAAATAAGCGAAGAACAATATGTGAAAAGCTCGTAGGCAATGGATCAGTGATGGATAATTATGCCGGATGCGATTCCTCATGTAATAGCTATAACATAGGATGATATAGAACTAGCTCCAGTTCATCAATGTAATGTAGGCATGTATTCCGTAAATAGTCATACATGCTTATGGAAAAGAACTTGCATGACATCTTTTGTCCTACCCTCCCGTGGCAGTGGGGTCCTAGCGGAAACTAAGGGATATTAAGGCCTCCTTTTAATAGAGAACCGGAACAAAGCATTAGCACATAGTGAATACATGAACTCCTCAAACTACGATCATCACTGAGAAGTATCCCGATTATTGTCATTTCGGGGTTGTCGGATCATAACACATAATAGGTGACTATAGACTTGCAAGATAGGATCAAGAACACACATATATTCATGAAAACATAATAGGTTCAGATCTGAAATCATGGCACTCGGTCCCTAGTGACAAGCATTAAGCATAGCAAAGTCATAACAACATCAATCTCACAACATAGTGGATACTAGGGATCAAACCCTAACAAAACTAACTTGATTACATGGTAAATCTCATCCAACCCATCACCGTCCAGCAAGCCTATGATGGAATTACTCAGGCATGGCAGTGAGCATCATGAAATTGGTGATGGAGGATGGCTGATGATGACAACGGCGATGAATCCCCCTCTCCGGAGCACCGAACGGACTCCATATCAGCCCTCCTGAGAGAGATTAGGGCTTGGAGGCGGCTCCATGTCGTAAAACGCGATGAAACTTTCTCTCTGATTTTTTTCTCCCTGAACGTGAATATATGGAGTTGGAGTTGAAGTCGGTGGAGGTCCAGGGGGGCCACGATATAGGGGGGCGCACCCAGGGGGAGGGGGCGCTCCCCCTGTCTTGTGGACAGGGTGTGGGCCCCCTAGACTTGATTCTTTCGCTAGTATTTTTTATATTTTCCGAAAAGTGCCTCTGTGGATTTTCAGGACATTCCAAGCACATAAAACAACATCATGGCAGTTCTGCTGAAAACAGCGTCAGTCCGGGTTAGTTTCATTCAAATCATGCAAGTTAGAGTCCAAAACAAGGGCAAAAGTGTTTGTAAAAGTAGATACGTTGGAAACGTATCAACTCCCCAAAGCTTAAACCTTTGCTTGTCCTCAAGCAATTCAGTTGATAAACTGAAAGTGATAAAGAAAAACTTTTACAAACTCTGTTTGCTCTTGTTGTGGTAAACATGCAAAGCCATCATTCAATTTTCAGCAAATATTATGAAGTAACCATACTCATAATAACACTTAGGTCTCACAATTACTCATATCAATAGCATAATCAACTAGCGAGCCATAATAATAAATCTCGGATGACAACACTTTCTCAAAACAATCATAACATGATATAATAAAATGGTATCTCGCTAGCCCTTTCTGAGACCGCAAAACATAAATGCAGAGCACCTTTAAAGATCAAGGACTGACTAAACATTGTAATTCATGGTAAAAGAGATCCAGTCAAGTCATACCCAATATAAACCAATAATAATGAATGCAAATGAAAGTGTGCTCTCCAGTGGGTGCTTTTTAATAAGAAGGGTGATGACTCAACATAAAAGTAAATAGATAGGCCCTTCGCAGAGGGAAGCAGGGATTTGTAGAGGTGCCAGAGCTTGATTTGAAAATAGAGATTGAATAACATTTTGAGCGAAATACTTTTGCTGTCAATGTAACAACTATGAGATGGTTGTATCTTCCATACTACATGCATTATAGGCAGTTCCCAAAGAGAATGGTAAAGGTTTATACTCCCCCAACCACCAACAAGCATCAATCCATGGCTTGCTCAAAACAACAAGTGCCTCCAACTAACAACAACCCTGGGGGTTTTTTATTTAATTATTTTGATTTGCTTTGATCTTTTTGGATCATGGGACTGGTCATCCCGATTACCGGCCCTTTCTCGTGAATGAGGAGCGGAGTCCACTCCTCTTGAGAATAACCCACCTAGCATGGAAGATATATGCAGCCCTAGTTGTAACATGAGTTGCTCGAGCATACAAAACATAATTTCATTTGAAGGTTCGGAGTTTGGCACATACAAATTTACTTGGAACGGCAGGTAAATACCGCATATAGGAAGGTATGGTGGACTCATATGGAACAACTTTGGGGTTTAAGGAGTTTGGATGCACAAGCAGTATTCCCGCTTAGTATAGGTGAAGGCTAGCAAAAGACTGGGAAGCGACCAACTGAGAGAGCGACAATAGTCATAAACATGCATTAAAATTAATTCACACCGAATACGAGCATGAGTAGGATATAATCCACCATGAACATAAATATCATGAAGGCTATGTTGATTTGTTTCAACTACATGCGTGAACATGTGCCAAGTCGAGTCACTCAATTCATTCAAAGGAGGATACCATCCCATCATACCACATCATAATCATTCTAATAGCATGTTGGCACGCAAGGTAAACCATTATAACTCATAGCTAATCAAGCATGGCACAAGCAACTATAATCTCTAAATGTCATTGAAAATATGTTTACTTCATAATAAGCTGAATAAGAAATGGTGAACTCATCATATTTACAAAAACAAGAGAGGTCGAGTTCATACCAGCTTTTCTCATCTCAATAAGTCCATCATATATCGTCATTATTGCCTTTGACTTGCACGACCGAACGATGTGTATAATAATAGTAGTGCACGTGCACTGGACTAAGCTATAATCTGCAAGCATTCAACTCAAGAGAGAAGACAGGGTAATATGGTGTAACGCCCCAGATACAACTTTCCATATTCGTAACTCCAACTGTTGCCTTTTTCCGAAGATGCGATATGTTATTTCCTTCGTGGTTGGGTTTTTGTCTTTTGTTTTGCTTTTGTTCTTGTTATGCATCTCATCTCATGGCATCTTGTGCATTGCATCGGCATCGTTTTCATAAAACTTGCATCTGCTCGTAGTTGCCGCTTCTTCCGTGTCTCGGCTGACCTTCTCTCAGAACAACCGGACCACTCTCTTCTCTCTCTTTTCTGAGCACCCCTTTGCCTTCATTGACCGTTCCGAGACCAACTGTGTTTGCATTTCCCTCTTGTCAAACCACCTAACCTCTCTGCACAACCACAGACCCCCTCGGGTGCGCGCCTGAAAGTTGTCCCGAACAAGACCCGCTCTGTCGTTACCGTTGGGTTCGGATCATCCCCAAACATCTATAAAACATCTCCGTTTTCTTAATTGGATGCTCTAGCCTATTTATTCCGGGCCGTCCGATTATGATCGGAGGGACCAAATAGTCCCTAGCCAAATCCACCTGCTATATATACATGGGATCCAACCCTAGAAATTAGGCAGCTTGTCCCATCCTCCTCATTCCTGCTAGCCGCCGCCACTCTCTCCCTTGGTTTCAGCGCCGAGCCAACCAGCCACCACCGATCCTCCTCCTTGGGATCCATCCCCTCCCGATTCAAAATTCCACAGCCTCCTCTCCTTTTCCCCAGCGAGCCAATCACCACAGCCCCGCCTGACCAACCCCTCGAGCCCCTCGGCCTCGTGCCACCCGCAGGCCAGGAGCGCCTCGCCGCCCGAATCCGTTCCCCAGGTTGCCGGACCTCCCTGCAAGCGTCGCCGCCGGCGGCCACAGGAGCTTCCCGCGCCATGGCTGCAGCCCGAGTCCTCCTGCCTCGCTCGATCTGGAGGGTCCCGAGCATCTCCACCGTCGCTGTCTCAGTTGAGCGCCGCCCTGGTTCCTTTTCTCTCCTTCCTCCGGTCCCCTCATCTCATCTCTCTCTCTGATTTGTGTTGCGACGCCGCCGTTTCTGCAGAGCCACTGCCGCCACGGAGCTCCAACTCCGGCCACCTCGTCTCTGCGGTGATCTGACGCCTCAGGTTCCATCCAATCACCGGCGTCCCGTCCTCGCCTCTGCTTCGAACACATGGAGCCCCGAGGAGTTTGCGCCGGCCATCCTTGCCTCCCGCGCCCGGACGACGTCGTCCTCGAGCTCCCCAACGCTGGTCCTCGCCAGCAGCACCCTGGCGCCGCGCGCCCATGCCTTCCTCCCCACGCCCGGATCTGCTGCCACCCCGTCTTCACCTTGTCGGAGTTGCCCCGCCGTCGCCAAATTCTACGCCGCGCTGGTCTGCTTCGAGCCACATCCTGCATCGGGCGAACGCTCGAGAGTTGACCGCGCCTCGCTCAACCGCGCGCCTGGGCTGCCTCCCCTCCAGCGCCAAGGCCCATCGCCCTTCCAGCCTCCCTCTCCACTGAACCGGGCCAAAGCCCATGGTGAGCTCCCCACACAGCCCCTCCTCTCTGTTTAGCCCAACAGTGCTCCAGATTCAGCCCATGTGTATTTTTTTCCTGCGCTGCGAATTTAGCATTATCCGAGGATTTGCCAGTTTTACAGAAAAACCCCTGAAGTTCATGCATTAATAACTCATTAATCATGCAACAGATTTAAATAAACTATATATGTAAAATGCTTAGAATTTTGCGTAGATTAATAATTTGCAACTTTCACCCATGTTACAATTGTTTAAATGTGTTGTTTGAATTAATTTGCATAAATTCCATGTTAAAATGCTTTATTCCATAACTAAATAACCGTAGCTTGGTTTTAAATAACCTTTATATGTAAATGGGGTGGGAAAATGCCTAGTTTAACATGGTGCATTTTATTTTGCTATTTAACAACATTAAAATTGTGTTTAGGGCAGAACAGTACCAAATCAAGATATGCATGTGAGGATTTTCCGGATTTGTTGTTTGTAACTTCCGACCTCATTTAAACTTGCCTAGATATGTAGTTTCATTATGTTTCACCCCTTGCTATGTTTAAAAACGTTTAATATTGTTGGGTACATAAACAAGAGATAACTAAATATTTGATGTGGTGTTTTGTCAATATGCAACTCGTTGCATATTGAGCTCCACTTAACTTGTAGTATTGTTTGTTGCACTTTGCCATGCCATGCCTCATTTAAACCGGACATGCATCATACTTGTTTGTGCATCATGCCATGTTTATGCTTGTGCATTTACCATGTTGTATGCTTATTTCCGGTTTGCTTCTCTCGTTAGCTTCGGTTTCGTTCCGGAGTTGTGAGAATTAGTTCGACTTCATCCGTTCGTCTTCTTCACGGACTCGTTCTTCTTCCTAGCGGGATTTCATGCAAGATGATCGCTACCCTGGATCTCAATACTATAATTGCTATGCTAGTTGCTTCGTTCTATCGCTATGCTGTGTTACCAATCTTTTGCTCATCAAGCCTTCCAAATTGCCATGAACCTCTAACCTTTGACACCCTTCCTAGCAAACCGTTGCTTGGCTATGTTACCGCTTTGCTCAGCCCCTCTTATAGCGTTGTTAGTTGCACGTGAAGTTGAAGTTTTCTTCATGGTGGACAGGATTTTGGTTGGGATATCACAATATCTCTTATATTATTAATGCATCTATATACTTGGTAAAGGGTGGAAGACTCGGCCTTATGCCTGGTGTTTTGTTCCACTCTTGCCGCCCTAGTTTCCGTCATACCGGTGTTATGTTCTCGGATTTTGCGTTCCTTATGCGGTTGGGTGATTTATGGGACCCCCTTGACAGTTCGCTTTGAATAAAACTCCTCCAGCAAGGCCCAACCTTGGTTTTACCATTTGCCTCACCACCACCTATACCTTTCCCTTGGGTCGGCCAACCCGAGGGTCATCTTTATTTTAGCCCCCCCGGGCCAGTGCTTGTCTAAGTGTTGGTCCGAACTGAGCTGCCTGCGGGGCCACCTCGGGGCAACCTGAGGGTTGGTTTTACTCATTGCTAGTCTCATCCGGTGTTGCCCTGAGAACGAGATATGTGCAGCTCCTATCGGGATTTGTCAGCGCATCGGGCGGCTTTGCTGGTCTTGTTTTACCATTGTCGAAATGTCTTGTAAACCGGGATTCCGAGTCTGATCGGGTCTTCCTGGGAGAAGGTATATCCTTCGTTGATCGCGAGAGCTTATCATGGGCTAAGTTGGGACACCCCTGCAGGCTATAATCTTTCAAAAGTCGTGCCTGCGGTTATAGGCAGATGGGAATTTGTTAATGTCTGGTTGTAGATAACTTGACACCAGATCCGAATTAAAACGCATAAACCGCGCGTGTAGCCGTGATGGTCTCTTCTCGGCGGAGTCCGGGAAGTGAACACGGTTTCTGGGTTATGTTTGACGTAAGTAGGAGTTCAGGATCACTTCTTGATCATTGCTAGTTTCACGACCGTTCCATTTGCTCTCTTCTCGCTCTTATTTGCGTATGTTAGCCACCATATAGGCTTAGTCACTGCTGCAGCCTCACCACTTTACCCCCTTCCTTTTCCCTTTAAGCTTTGCTAGTCTTGATACCCATGGTAATGGGATTGCTGAGTCCTCGTGGCTCATAGATTACTACAACAACAGTTGAAGGTACAGGTTAGGCGATGTTCATGACGCGAGAGCGATGTTTGCTTGTATTGGAGTTCTTCTTCTGCTTCTTTGATCAGGGGATAGGTTCCAAGTCGGCAGCCTGGGCTAGCAGGGTGGATGTCATTCGAGTTTCTGTTTGTGTTTCATCCATAGTCGGATGATGCTCTTATGTTTTGTGATGTTGTATTCGTGTGGCATTGTTTGCCTTATGTATGTATCCCCATCTATTATGTAATGTTGATGTAATGATATCCACCTTGCAAAAGTGTTGCAATATGCGGGTCTATCCTTGGTGGGACCTTCGAGTTCCTTTTGGATATGGTTGCATATTGGGCGTGACAAGTTGGTATCAGAGCCTCGACCGACCATAGGAGCCCCCTTGATTGTTGGCAGTTGTTGAGTCTAGAAGAAAACTGTTTTCGGAGTCTAGTTATATCGGAGAGTAGGAATTCTTTTTACTCCTCATCCCCTTCGTCGCTCTGGTGAGGAATCTTGATGTAGGTGTTTTGAACTACTCCTCTTCCCTTTCAAATTTTCTTTAGGATCACGCAATTGGTTTTCTAATCGTTGGTTCTCATCTCCTTTCATCTGGTGCATTTCTCGTCAAGTTGACTCGAGCCTCTTCATCTCTGCCAAGTTTAATCCTCAGTTGTTTTCTTTTCCCACCCGCCCACCCCTTTTCATCTCGGAACCGGAGTCCGTAGTCGAGTATCCATCCTACTCGTGCGAAGCCTTTGCTTTCTTTCCTCAATGATTTCAACCGGTGTTTTCTCTTCAAGATATTCGTCGGTTTCCCCTTCCGAGTTGCCTTTGTTTTCTCGCCCTCCCACCCTTTCTCTTCCCGGAGCCTGAGTCTGTTTCGAGCATAAATTTCATTCGTGTGGAGCCTCTCCAATCTTCCCTCAATCATTTCAACCAGTGAATTCTCGTCTTGTTCATCACTCTTCATCCCTTTCTTTTTCCGGTGGACCCAATTCAAGTATTCGGTGTTGATCATATTCTTTTCCCTGGATCAAGTGTTTTCCCTGCTCGTTCGCCTCTCGCCAGTTTATCCTTCCGGAGTGCTCAAGACATCTCAGGAGTTTCATCTGTGTTTGAATTGATTCGAGGTTGTCACCTCATTCAAATATTTCAATTGTTCCGGTGCATCATCTATCTTTTCAACAATCCTTTTCAACGGTGTTTTCTTTTAGTGGGCCCTAACCCACAGGTTTTTTCCCAGGATCTTACCTGACTCTTCTAATTATTCCGGAGCCATCCCTAATTCTTTTCAAAGGGTGACGTAAGAATGGATTCCAGCAGTCACATGTCTTTTCAAGATCGATTTCAATTCTTTTTTTTCATTGCTGATTCAACCTTAGCTCTTCTCATTCTCCTGGAGTATCTCAGTAATTTTGGTGGTGTTTCCCATCGTCATTTGAAGACCGAAGAAGAGTTTTTTTCTCTAAATCTTGTTCGTTCTCCCGAAGATTCGCGGTTCTAGGTTCTTATTATCCTCTCAATTATTCCATTTGTCAGATTTTGTTTTCTTACACATACGGAGTATGTGAGAAGTTGTTTTCCCATTTCTTTCACCGGAGGCCATCATTCCAGCTATCGTTCTCTATATATTCCGGTGCTGCGTTCAAGTGTTCTTTAATCAGCTCATGATCTCTTTGTTCTTTTGCATCTAAATCCCCTCAATCATATTTTTTCTTCTAATTCTTCCCGGTGATTCGTCCTCTTTCGTTAGTCATTTCCGAATTCTAACGGTGGTTCTTTCAGATTCTTTTTCCTTGTTTATCATATCAATTCATTCGTTCTTTCCAATCCTATTGGTGGTTCATGAAGACCTTCTCAAGATTGTGATATGTCATTTCTCAATCCTTTTCAAGAGGAATAAGTGGCATGGCAAATCTGCTCGTCACCCATTAAATTGGATGAGGATAAGCATAACGTAATTCTTATTCTTATTTCATCATCGTCTAGTAATCCCTTTTCTTCGGAGTTTGTTCTTGTTGAATGAATTCTAGTTCCAAGTCTTTTCATCTTTTCTTTTCAAGAGTTCAATTTTCCTCGGCCATTTCGTCGGAACCTCCACCTAAATCACCGCAAGGCTCATCTTATTCTTTCTTCCTTAATTCTATCTCATCATCCTTTTGTCACCGGAGTTCTTCATGGTGGTTCTTCATGATTTAATTCATTCTTCAAGAGTTCATCAAGATTCTAATCGAAGGAGCTCAAGTATCCTTCTTCTTGCTTCTCGAGGTGCAATTAATTCTTCGTATTATTTTGAAGTGGAGTTTTGCATTTCTTCGTTCTTCTAAGCTATCCAATCATTTCAATTTGTGGCCGGTTATCACCTTATGATTTTGAGATGTTACCTATAAGACCACAACAAGCTTATTCTTTTAGTTGTTGATTTTCCAACAACTCCGTTAAATCCTACTTTGCAAGGATGCTTTCCAAGTTCATTTGTGGCAAAACTTGTCATTTTCTTCTCCATCCCTTTATCCCAACAATCTAGCTTCTATTCTTTCGTTCCGGAGGCATTGTGATGTTGCTCTCTTCACCCATCACCTTGTTTAGTCAAGATCATGTTCTTTTCGTGCATATCCATTTAACAGAAGTGTTGTGTCACCTCTTCAAGTTCTTTTCATCTTATCAAGTCTTGCATCTCTTTTCAACCGGAGTGCTGTCCGAATTGGATTTTCCTTGTTCCTTGTTTATCTCGTTTCAACCAGAGTGGTTCCAATTCCTTCTTGTCCACTGTACTCATCAGTCATTGCTTTGCAACCTCCAAGGTTCACGTGGTGTTCCTTCTTTATATTCTCTACTGCAGTGCTCTCAATTGTGTACAACTCCGTTGTGTTCTTTCTTTCAACTTTTCAACCTCTCAAGGTTCTTTGGTTTCACTCTTTTGTCGAAGAAGCAACTTAGATTTACCTCTTCTCTTCCTCTTTCGTTTCTCTCTGGTGCCATCCTAGATCTCGGGACGAGATCCTCTCGTAGTGGTGGAGTGTTGTAACGCCCCGGATACAACTTTCCATATTTGTAACTCCAACTCTTGCCTTTTTCCGGAGATGCGATATGTTATTTCCTTCGTGGTTGGGTTTTTGTCTTTTGTTTTGCTTTTGTTCTTTTTATGCATCTCATCTCATGGCATCTTGTGCATTGCATTGGCATCATTTTCATAAAACTTGCATCTTCTCGTAGTTGCCGCTTCTTCCGTGTCTCGGCTGACCTTCTCTCAGATCAACCAGACCACTCTCTTCTCTCTCTTTTCTGAGCTCATCGAACCCCTTTGCCTTCATTGACCGTTCCGAGACCAACCGTGTTTGCATTTCCCTCTTGTCAAACCACCTAAACTCTCTGCACAACCACAGACCCCCTCGGGTGCGCGCCCGAAAGTTGTCCCGAACCCGACCCGCTCTGTCGTTACCGTTGGGTCCGGATCATCCCCAAACATCTATAAAACATCTCCGTTTTCTTAATTGGATGCTCTAGCCTATTTATTCTGGGCCGTCCGATTACGATCGGAGGGACCAAATAGTCCCTAGCCAAATCCACCTGCTATATATACATGGGATCCAACCCTAGAAATTAGGCAGCTTGTCCCATCCTCCTCATTCCTCCTAGCCGCCGCCACTCTCTCCCTTGGTTTCAGCGCCGAGCCAACCAGCCACCACCGATCCTCCTCCTTGGGATCCATCCCCTCCCGATCCAAAATTCCACAGCCTCCTCTCGTTTTCCCCAGCGAGCCAATCACCATAGCCCCGCCTGACCAACCCCTCGAGCCCCTCGGCCTCGTGCCACCCGCAGGCCAGGAGCGCCTCGCCGCCCGAATCTGTTCCCCAGGTCGCCGGACCTCCCTGCAAGCGTTGCCGCCGGCGGCCATAGGAGCTTCCCGCGCCATGGCTGCAGCCTGAGTCCTCCTGCCTCGCTCGATCTGGAGGGTCCCGAGCATCTCCACCGTCGCCGTCTCAGTTGAGCGCCGCCCTGGTTCCTTTTCTCTCCTTCCTCCGGTCCCCTCATCACATCTCTCTCTCTCTGATTTGTGTTGCAATGCCACCGTTTCTGCAGAGCCACTGCCGCCACGGAGCTCCAACTCCGGCCACCTCGTCTCTGCGATGATCTGACGCCTCGGGTTCCGTCCGATCACCGGCATCCCGTCCTCGCCTCTGCTTCGAACACATGGAGCCCCGAGGAGTTTGCGCCGGCCATCCTCGCCTCCCGCTCCCGAATGACATCGTCCTCGAGCTCCCCGACGCCGGTCCTCGCCAGCAGCACCCTGGCGCCGCGCGCCCATGCCTTCCTCCCCACGCCCGGATCTGCTGCCGCCCCATCTTCACCTTGCCGGAGTTGCCCCGCCGTCGCCAAATTCCATGCTGCCGCTGCTCTGCTTCGAGCCACATCCTGCATCGGGCGAACGCTCAAGCGTTGACCGCGCCTCGCTCAACCGCGCGCCTGGGCTGCCTCCCCTCCAGCGCCAAGGCCCATCGCCCTTCCAGCCTCCCTCTCCACTGAACCGGGCCAAAGCCCATGGTGAGCTCCCCACACAGCCCCTCCTCTCTGTTCAGCCCAACAGTGCTCCAGATTCAGCCCATGTGTATTTTTTTCCTGCGCTGCGAATTTAGCATTATCCCAGGATTTGCCAGTTTTACAGAAAACCCCCTGAAGTTCATGCATTAATAACTCATTAATCATGCATCAGATTTAAATAAACTATATATGTAAAATGCTTAGAATTTTGCGTAGATTAATAATTTGCAACTTCACCCATGTTACAATTGTTTAAATGTGTTGTTTGAATTAATTTGCATAAATGCCATGTTAAAATGCTTTATTCCATAACTAAATAACCGTAGCTCGGTTTTAAATAACCTTTATATGTAAATGGGGTGAAAAAATGCCTAGTTTAACATGGTGCATTTTATTTTGCTGTTTAACAACATTAAAATTGTGTTTAGGGCAGAACAGTACCAAATCAAGATATGCATGTGAGGATTTTCCGGATTTGTTGTTTGTAACTTCCGACCTCATTTAAACTTACCTAGATATATAGTTTCATTATGTTTCACCCCTTGCTATGTTTAAAAACATTTAATATTGTTGGGTACATAAACAAGAGAGAACTAATGTGGTGTTTTGTCAATATGCAACTCGTTGCATATTGAGCTCCACTTAACTTGTAGTATTGTTTGTTGCACTTTGCCATGCCATGCCTCATTTAAACCGAACATGCATCATACTTGTTTGTGCATCATGCCATGTTTATGCTTGTGCATTTACCATGTTGTATGCTTCTTTCCGGTTTGCTTCTCTCGTTAGCTTCAGTTTCGTTCCGGAGTTGTGAGGATTCGTTCGACTTCATCCGTTCGTCTTCTTCACGGACTCGTTCTTCTTCCTAGCGGGATTTCAGGCAAGATGACCGCTACCCTAGATCTCAATACTATAATTGCTATGCTAGTTGCTTCGTTCTATTGCTATGCTGCGTTACCTATCTTTTGCTCATCAAGCCTCCCAAATTGCCATGAACCTCTAACCTTTGACACCCTTCCTAGCAAACCGTTGCTTGGCTATGTTACCGCTTTGCTCAGCCCCTCTTATAGCGTTGTTAGTTGCAGGTGAAGTTGAAGTTTTCTTCATGGTGGACAGGATTTTGGTTGGGATATCACAATATCTCTTATATTATTAATACATCTATATACTTGGTAAAGGGTGGAAGACTCGGCCTTATGCCTGGTGTTTTGTTCCACTCTTGCCGCCCTAGTTTCCGTCATACCGGTGTTATGTTCCCGGATTTTGCGTTCCTTATGCGGTTGGGTGATTTATGGGACCCCCTTGATAGTTCGCTTTGAATAAAACTCCTCCAGCAAGGCCCAACCTTGGTTTTACCATTTGCCTCACCACCACCTATACCTTTCCCTTGGGTCGGCCAACCCGACGGTCATCTTTATTTTAGCCCCCCCGGGCCAGTGCTTGTCTAAGTGTTGGTCCGAACTGAGCTTCCTGTGGGGCCACCTAGGGGCAACCTGAGGGTTGGTTTTACTCGTAGCTAGTCTCATCCGGTGTTGCCCTGAGAACAAGATATGTGCATCTCCTATCGGGATTTGTCGGTGCATCGGGCGGCTTTGCTGGTCTTGTTTTACCATTGTCGAAATGTCTTGTAAACCGGGATTCCGAGTCTGATCGGGTCTTCCTGGGAGAAGGTATATCCTTCGTTGATCGCGAGAGCTTATCATGGGCTAAGTTGGGACACCCCTGCAGGGTATAATCTTTCGAAAGTCGTGCCTGCGGTTATAGGCAGATGGGAATTTGTTAATGTCCGGTTGTAGATAACTTGACACCAGATCCGAATTAAAACGCATCAACCGCATGTGTAGCCGTGATGGTCTCTTCTCGGCGGAGTCCAGGAAGTGAACATGGTTTCTGGGTTATGTTTGACGTAAGTAGGAGTTCAGGATCACTTCTTGATCATTGCTAGTTTCACGACCGTTCCATTTGCTCTCTTCTCGCTCTTATTTGTGTATGTTAGCCACCATATAGGCTTAGTCGCTGCTGCAGCCTCACCACTTTACCCCCTTCCTTTCCCTTTAAGCTTTGCTAGTCTTGATACCCATGGTAATGGGATTGCTGAGTCCTCGTGGCTCGCAGATTGTATTGGAGTTCTTCTTCTGCTTCTTCGATCAAGGGATAGATTCCAGGTCGGCAGCCTGGGCTAGCAGGGTGGATGTCGTTCGAGTTTCTGTATGTGTTTCATCCGTAGTCGGATGATGCTCTTATGTTTTGTGATGTTGTATTCGTGTGGCATTGTATGCCTTATGTATGTATCCCCATCTATTATGTAATGTTGATGTAATGATATCCACCTTGCAAAAGCGTTTCAATATGCGGGTCTATCCTTGGTGGGACCTTCGAGTTCCTTTTGGATAGGGTCGCATATTGGGCGTGACATATGGGCTCTAAGTTAAATAAACAATCATGCAAATGAGAGCCACTAAACATTTTCAATATGGTCTTCTCGACCCCAAAGGAAAGAAAAGAAAATAAAACTATTTACACGGGAAAGCTCCCAACAAGTAAGAAGAAGAACTAGAAATATTTTTGGGTTTTCATTTTAATTCTACTACAAGCATGAAAATTAAACTAACTAATTTTTTTGGTTTTTCTTAAGGTTTATCAAACACACAAGAAGAAAACTAGAAAAAGAAATTTAAGCTAGCATGGATAATACAATGAAAGAGTATGAGCACCGACGACTAGTGTGTGAACATGAATGTAAAGTCGGTGAGAAATACGTACTCCCCCAAGCTTAGGCTTTTGGCCTAAGTTGGTCTAGTACCAAGGACCGCCTGGCTGATATCCGTAAGTGAAACTGGGGTCGTACTGAGATGCAGCGGCAACCGCCTCCTGAGCTGCGGCGTGTTGGCGAGCTGCCTCTGCTCTCCCCTCGTGTTCAGCTGCTTCCTCCCTGGTGACAACATATCTTCCTTTTTCCTGATAATCAAAAAGGTAGGGAGCAGGAAGAGTAACATGGACGACGTTGAGTCTGTCATAGATTAGTCGATATTGGAGGAATTGTTCATTCCTCCCAAGAAATTGATGATTGACCATAGCTTCAGAATCCAAATAAACAGGAGGTATTATCATATCTCCCTCTCGTGGGGCTATACCAAGATAATTAGCCACACGGATTGCATAAATTCCCCCAAATAAATTTCCCTTTATACTATTATTCTGCAACCTACGTGCAACTATTGCCCCCAAGTTATAACCTTTATAACCTAAAACAGCACTCTTGAGGACACACAGATCAGGGACACACATGTGGCATGCTTCATCTTTACCGTTAATGCATCTACCAATGAAGAGAGCAAAATAATGTATAGCAGGAAAATGAATGCTCCCTATGGTAGCTTGTGCTATGTCCCTAGATTCACCCACAGTAATACTAGCAAGGAAATCTCTAAATTCAGATTTGTGAGGATCATTAATATTACCCCATTGCGGGAGTTTGCCATCAGTTGTAAAATCCTCTAAGTCCATGGTATAAGATGTATCATAAATATCAAATATGACACTAGGAGAATTATGCGTGCAGTTATATTTAAACCTCCGCACAAAGGAATCAGTCAATTGATAGTACCGAGGACACTTATCTTGTAAGAAGTCCTCCAACTCAGCATTAGGCACATACGCGTCAAATTCCTCCTTGAAGCCTGCTTCGACCATAAAATCATCGGATGGCCACTCACAAGCTCGTACATCCTCGTCCCTCGGCAATTCAACATCTTGCTCACGCATAGCAATCCTGGGCCCTTTCTTCATCGAGGAACCACCTTGGTACATGCTTCTAAGCATAATTCTTTTTCTGAAATATTTCTGAAATTTTAGTAACTTCGAAATAAAAGTGAATAAAACTGAACAAGATTGATAGTAACTACTCCTACAAGTGCCTAGAGCCTATATCATGCATTAGAATTGCTTGGGACCTCATAAATTCAACATGCAAGCTCAAGAACATGGTCACCTATGCAGCAAAAATTTTCAATGAATAAAGCACTAGAACAAAAACTAATTGGACCAATGGAGGAGTCACATACCAAGCAACAATCTCCCAAAGCGGTTTTGTGAATGGAGCTTTGAGCAAGGAGATCGAAAATCGCAGCAAAATGAGCTAGAACTCGTGCTTGAGCTGGATGGGGATTTTTTTGGGTAGAAGATGAAGTGTGTGGGTGCTGGCATAAGTGGAGGGGGGCCACCAGGGGCCCACGAGACAGGGGGGCGCGCCCAGGGGGGTGGGTGTGCCCTCCACTCTCGTGGCCTGGTGCTTGCCCCTTATCCAGTGATTTCAGTGCCTAAAATCCTCAAATATTCCAAAAAAATCATACTAAATTTGGAGGGCATTTGGAGCACTTTTATTTTCGGGCTATTTTTTAATGTACGGATAATTCAGAAAACAGATAGATAATACTATTTTTGCTTTATTTGTTCTAAATAACAGAAAGTAAAAAGAGGGTACAGAAGGTTGTGCCTTCTAGTTTCATCCATCTCATGATCATCAAAATGAATCCACTAACAAGGTTGAACAAGTCTTGTTAACAAACTCATTCCGAATAACACGGAACCGGAGAAATTTCCAAGTTACCTCAACGGGGATATGAAAATCCCCAACAATAAGAATATCATACTTTTTGTTGACAGTAGGGAGAGGAAATTCAAAACCTCCAATAATAATAGTTGGAACTTTTCCAATAGAATTGATGCTATGAACTTGAGATTGTTTCCTCGGAAAGTGTACCGTATGCTCATTACGATTAACATGAAAAGTGACATTTCCTTTGTTGCAATCAATAACAGCCCCTGTAGTGTTCAAAAAAGGTCTACCAAGGATAATCGACATACTATCGTCCTCGGGAATATCAAGAATAACAAAGTCCGTTAAGATAGTGACATTTGCAACCACAATAGGCACATCCTCACAAATACTGACAGGTATAGAAGTTGATTTATCGGCCATATGCAAAGATATTTCAGTAGGTGTCAACTTATTCAATTCAAGTCTATGATATAAAGAGAAAGACATAACACTAACACCGGCCCCAAGATCACATAAATCAGTTCTAACATAATTTCTTTTGATGGAACATGGTATAGTTGTTACACCCGGATCTCCAAGTTTCTTTGGTATTCCACGCTTAAAAGTGTAATTAGCAAGCATGGTGGAAATTTCAGCTTCCGGTATCTTTCTTTTATTTGTAATGATATCCTTCATATACTTAGCATGAGGATTTACTTTCAGCATATCGGTTAAGCGCATATGTAAGAAAATAGGTCTAATCATTTCAGCAAAGCGTTCAAAATCCTCATCATCCTTTGTCTTGGATGGTTTAGGAGGAAAGGGCATGGGTTTCTGAACCCATGGTTCTCTTTCTCTACCGTGCTTCCTAGCAACAAAATCTCTCTTATCATAACGTTGATTCTTTGATTGTGGGTTATCAAGATCAACAACAGGTTCAATCTCTACATCATTGTTTTTGCTAGGTTGAGCATCAACATGAACATTATAATTAACATTATCACTAGGTTCATGTTCATCACCTGATTGTGTTTCAACATCAGAGATAGAAATATCATTGGGATTCTCAGGTGTGTCTACAATAGGTTCACTAGAAGCATGCAAAGTCCTATCGTTTTTCTTTTTCTTCTTTTTAGAAGAACTAGGTGCCTCTAAATTATTTCTCTAAGAATCCTGCTCGATTCTCTTAGGGTGGCCTTCAGGATACAAAGGGTCCTGAGTCATTCTACTAGTTCTAGTAGCCACTCTAACAACAAAGTCATTTTTATTATTTAATTCATAAATCAAATCATTTTGAGCTTTAGGTACTTGCTCAGCTTGAGTAGCAACCATAGAAGTATATTTGCTAATGAGTTTAAGTTCACCTTTAACTCTAGCCATTTTATCGCTCACGCATCCTATCTCGAAAGCATTATTCTTTAACTCTCTACCAACATAAGCATTAAAACTTTCTTGTCTAGCCATAAAGTCATCAAATTCATCTAAGCATGGGCTATGAAATTTAGTAGAGGGTATTTCAACTTTATCATATCTATAGAGAGAATTTACCTTTACTACATGTGTCGTGTTATCAAGACAATGTGGTTCTTCAACAGGCGGTATATTAAGACCATGTATTTCTTCAATAGGTGGTAAATTCTTAACATCTTCAGCTTTAATACCTTTTTCTTTCATTGATTTCTTTGCCTCTTGCATATCTTCAGGACTGAGAAATAAAACACCTCTCTTCTTCGGAGTGGGTTTAGTAATAGGCTCAGGAGTTGGCTCAATTGGTTCAGGAATTGCCTCAGGAATTGGCTCAGGAAGAGTCCAATTATTTTCATTAGTCAACATATTATTCAACAGTAATTCAGCTTCATCGACTGTTCTTTCCCTGAAAACACAACCAACACAACTATCCAAGTAGTCCTTGGAAGCATCGGTTAGTCCATTATAAAAGATATCAAGTATTTCATTTTTCTTAAGAGGATGATCAGGCAAAGCATTAAGTAATCGGAGAAGCCTCCCCCAAGCTTGTGGGAGAATCTCTTCTTTGATTTGCACAAAATTATATATTTCCCGCAAGGCAGCTTGTTTCTTATGAGCAGGGAAATATTTAGCAGAGAAGTAATAAATCATATCCTGGGGACTACGCACACAACCAGGAGCAAGAGAATTATACAAAGTCTTAGCATCACCCTTTAATGAGAACGGAAATATCTTAAGGATATAATAATAGCGAGACTTCTCATCATGAGTAAACAGGGTGGCTATGTCATTCAACTTGGTAAGATGTGCCACAACAGTTTCAGATTCAAGGCCATAAAAAGGATCAGATTCAACTAAAGTAATAATCTCAGGATCAACAGAGAATTCATAATCCTTATCAATAACACAGATAGGTGAAGTACCAAAAGCAGGGTCAGGTTTCATTCTAGCATTAAGAGACTGCTGCTTCCATTTAGCTAATAATTTCTTAAGATCATATCTATCTGTCGGCGTTCTGGGAACGGGGGTCCCCAGACTTGCCTGCCTGCGGCCTGCGGCGTGGCTCAAAGGGGGCCCAGCACGGCCCATCTTCATCAGCACAAGCTCAAGACCCTCGCGAGGGGCCAAGCCTCGCGGGGCGGACGACAAGGATCTTCCTCAGGCTCGGCCTTGTCAGGCCGGCTCACGAGGAGGCGGAGAGTTCAAGGCAGGGTACCTCGCGAGGTGCCCATGATGCAAGCCATGACGACCAAGGGCGCCAGCCGGGCGTCAGCCCGCGCAGTGTCCTTCTTTCCTCTTTGGTGCAAGGGGAGCAAGCGTAGGCGAGAGCATCAAGCAAAGGCATCCATTTCGGTGCAACAAGACCAAGACCAGTCCAACGGCAGGATGGAGGTCACCGTGGAGTCCAAGTCGGCGTCACCACCAGAGCCTTTGACAGGCGAGGACCAACTTTAGTCAGGATAAGTGTACTAGATGTTCCCCTTCAAATTGGCCAATTGTTGGCGCCCTTCCCGCTCAATATTTGGGAAGAGGCCCAGGGCCTTCGCCTATAAATAGGACTAGCCACCCACAGGTAGAGGGACTGATCGATCCATCCGGCCGGCAAAGAGAGAGAGACCACAAGAACAGACCCTCGCGAGGTTGTTCTTCCTTGTAGTGTTCATCATCATCCTGAGAGGCAGTCCACCACACCACACACTGGAGTAGGCAATGATGGCCTGAACCAGTATAAATCTTGTGTCTCTTGTGTTGTTCTTCTCGTAGTTTAGATCCTAGCGATTCGGCGAGGAACAGGTAGGTAGAAGGCGAAACCTCCGCGCGCACCCTAGTGTTCGAACCTCAAGGGTCTGCCGGAACCCTAAATCCGACATTTGGCACGCCAGGTAGGGGTGCGCCAGGATCCACCTCCCGCCACTTTGTGTCCCGCCGCATCGTCATCACCATGTACGTCGACCAAGCGGGCAACCCTGCCCCCTGGACAGCTTGGCCCGCCGGCGCAGAGCCGCTCGCCCAGGGCAACCCAACGCCCCAGGCAGCTCGCGGTCCGCAGGGTGCTGCGGGCCGTGGACGATGCGGAAAGACCCCGACAGCTCTCACACCGCGACAAACACGGTCGGCAGCAAGAGCCTCCAACCACACCGCGGCCACGGCGCCATACACTCGCCGGGAGCAGGCGAACTCAAGTGCCACGCTCACGGTGGCCCGAGAGCTGCTGCAGTGCAGGCCGATGGAAGGCGGCCGCGACGTGCTGCTAGAGCGGGTGGCAGAGCTCCTGGGCTTCGCTGCCTCGGGGGCTCACCCCTTCTGCACTCAACTCCCGTCTCAGGCCCAGAGCAGCCCGCGCGGGGGCCCCACGCACGCCCGCGGGCTCCAAGGCTACCCCAGCGCTAATGAAGCCGTCGGCACCGGGCCAGCGGTTGCGCTGACTCCGCTCCCCGCTGGCGAAGAAGGACTCGTCACAACCCACGGCCCCAGTGGGCCGCCGCGTTACCAGCCCCAGGTTGGCACATCAAGCAGAGCTGCATGGCACGCAGAGCACTATGACGTGGCCTTCGGGGTGGCGGCCCCCAAAGAGTACGTGCCCCGCATGTTGGACCAAGGGCACCCGCGCGAGGGCGAACAAGGCTCGCTCCTCAGCCCAAGCTGGGGGGACGAGGCACCAGAAGCTAAGCTCTTCCAGGAGTCCCGGGGTGGCCCCACCGGCCATGCTGGAGGCGACGATTATCGGGTACCGCTAATTCCTCAGGAGCAGGCATACGCTAATCATGGGTCACAGGAGATGCAGGTCGCCGCAGCGAGCAGCTGCCCCGCTCCCGCAGCCTCCTACCCCTCAGGAGGAGGGCATCGGGGGCTGCAGGGGAGGGGCCGAGATCCGGCATCACCACCGCGGCGTTCGGAGCAAGGCGTTCCCAGGAGGTAGGCCCTCCGCTGGGGAGGCGCCTCAGGGCCTGCCCCTGGCGGAGGACCCGTGGTCGTCGGGGGAACCGCTGGCGACCGCTCTACCCCATCGGCGGCGTCCTGGTTTCCGGTCATACTGATGGCACTAGAGTGTGGCGCAAGGCGGGCCCCTCGTCTGGCGATATGAAGCAAGGCCGGTATCTGTGAAGAAGGCCCAGTGCCTGTGAAGCTCGCCGCCCCGTGCCACTCTCACGTAATAATGAGTGGGGCTGTACATGCCCCGGAGTCTTAGGGGTGCCGACCACAGGCCCGGGGGCTCCCTCCCACGCCCAGTGGCAGCACTTAGCTCCGCACTGGTGAGAAGACGTCCAAGACTAGACTAGGTGCCGGACGCGGCCTTTTTCTGCCTTCGTTGCTTTTCCCTTGGTTGTTGCTTTCCCCCGCTGGATTTAAATTGGATTCGGATTTGAGATTTGCGTGTGTTCGGGGAAGGGGTGCTTAGTCTCGTTCAAGCAATCTCTCACGTTCCGATTGTGACCTCGCCTCAACTGCCTCCCCTCGTGAGCCCCTCGCGAGCCGGGTCTGGCCTAGCTTGCGTGCAGCTCAGACTGCCGCCGCCACATCCTCTCAGGAGGCTTTTTCACTTCAGATCCTACGGATTCGATCAAGAGGCATTCTAGACGCCACAGCCTCCCACGTATTATCTCAGGACCCACACGGGACAAAGGTAAAACTAGCCATCCGATTCTTCACCTAGCCAACCACTTGGCGCGGGCACGTGGGCCGTACAGCGTCCACTAGTACAACAAACATAAGCTTTACATGAGGGGCACCCCCTCACAAAATGCTCTTACAATCGGCAGGCCAAAGAGCCTGAGTTCTATTCATGTAGGGTAGGAAAACAGGAGCAATGCGCGGTCAGTCGGATAAATCCCCCAATGCATCCTCAGGAGCACCGCCCGAACCGTTGCTGGCGTCGCTGGCCTCGCCATCGCCTTCTGCGTAGTCGCCGGCGGCGTCAGGACCGCTCACCATGCCGCCCTCGTCGGCGGCCACGATCGCGTCATCATCGTCTGAGGCGAAGGCCCTGACAAGAGCGTCCACATTGTCTTCCACCCAGTCCGCCAGGTCATCCCGGACGGCCTGGGGAACTGGGCGATGGCGGCGTCAAAGTCGAAGTGAGGGTCCATGTTCTGGAGATGGCTGAAGACACGGGAGAAGGCACGCCCGAGCAGGGCGCGGCTCCTTTCCTCCACCAACCTGTTGGCCCTGACCAACCGCGCCTCCAGCTGCGTCACGATGTCGGTGAAGAACTGAAGGTTGCTGGCATAGTTGGTTGCATGCGGCGCGCCAACGGCCGCCTCGCAGATGTTGCCCAAGGCCGCGTTGGCTCTCTCCCGAAGCGTGGCAAGCATGGGGGCGTGCTCATGTTCCTGGAGCCATCGCTGGCATATCTCGTCCACATTCTTGCGGGCAACGGCCTCAGCCTCGTCCAGCCGTTGGCGAAGAAGGAGCACCTCGGCGCGAGAAGTAGTCGACTCCCCCTGCGCCACTTCAAGTGCGGCCCGCAGGGCATCACCCTGCCGCGTTGCTTCCTCCAGCTTGGTCCTCAAGGCGGTGGTCCTACCTTCAGCCTCGGTCCGGATCGACGCCAGCCTCTCCTCGAACTCGCGCTCGAGGTCCGAGCGCGCCGTTGCCACCCGGCGTCTGACCTCCTCCAAGACACGGGTTTCCCGTGCAGCAACATCATTCTCCTCTCGTGTCACCGAGCGCTCCCTTGTCTCCAGGCGCTCGTACTCACGAGCGCGTTCGGCAGCCTCCAATGTCAGCGCTTCCTCACGCTTCTGGAGCTCCGCTGGGTCGCCGGAAGTCACCTTCATCAACGCGAGGGCCGCCTCGCGCAGCTCCACCTGCTCTTCTAGTGAGCGGCACCGGGCCAGGAGTTCCCGTGCCCGCTCTTCCGTCGCCTCTCACCGCTGGTCAGCTTCTCGGGCCTCCTCGACGGCCTGGGAACGGGACACCCGAGAGGCCGCCAGCGATGCCTTGGCCTCCTCATCGTCAAGATCGCGTTGGCGGCACGCGAGGGCGACTGCCGCCTCCAGCTCGCGCCTTTCCGCAACCAAACGCAGGCCCTCGGCCTCAAGGCGCGCATCTTCATCGGCAAGCTCTTCACCAAGCAGGCTCACCGCGTCAGCCGCCCTTCGAAGGAACCCTTGGCGAAGAGCGCGACGCTCCCGAGCACCCTCAAGTACGTCTTCCACGCCGTCATCCGCCCCAAGCAAGAGCCAGGGGGCACTGATCAACGCTCCCCCTCTGGGCAGGGGGCTGGGGGCTGGCACCCTTGAAGCGACCGGGCGCGCCTCGCCAGAAGCCCGGCCTGGGGCCAGTCCATCCCCAACTGAAGAGCGCTGGGAGTACCCCAGCCAATCGCGATCCACGACCAGACGAGAAGCCCACGGCAGGCTGGCTAGGCCCCGTGAAGGCTCGCGAAGGAAGGCCACGAGGCACGCGGGGCCGCGTTGCGCCTCGGGGTGATTCGTCTCTTTGATCGACCTCACCACAAGGGCTCCACTGCTCGGAGCGACCAGAGGCGGTGGCGAAGGCGGAAGCAGGGAGGATGGCTCCTCGGTCATCTCCGTGAGCTCGGGAGGAAGGGCCCTGCAGAGCAAGGTTCAGGAAGGGCAGCAGAAGAATCTGGAGCTAGGGAGGGAGAAGGCTTACTCATCGATGGCGAAGTACTTTCTGCGCTTCAGCAGGAGACAAGGGTAATCGTCGCCCAGGGCCTCCCTTCTCTTCCGGAGGGCCTCAAAGTCCATGCAGAAGCGGCCCAAGAGTTCAGCGCAGGGGTCAGCCTGCGACAAAGAGGAAGCACCAGGGCGGCCCGCATCAGGGGTGTCTGCCTGATGCGCATCGCCGGTCGCACCATCAAGGAAAGCAGCCGGGGCCTCGGAGGCCTTGGCCCTATGCACGGCAGGCGGTTGCTCGCCGCCCTCATCCCCGGCAACGTGGGCCTCATGGGCCGCTCCCTCCTGAGCGCTCCCCAGTGCTGTCGCCTCGGCAGGGGCACCCTCGGCCTCCGGAGGTTCATGCCTCCCTGCTCCGCCACCTGAGGAAGAGCCGCCTCGACCAATTGAAAGGGTGGCCACTATCACTGGATTCTCGCGAGGCCCCTGGAGGCCGACGGGGCGCGGTCCCCATTCGTTGAAAACAGGCATCTGATTCATGAAGTCTCTCCTGCCCGAACAGAGGTACAACAAGCTCCCCCTTGCTGGATGCTGCTAGGGTTGGGGTCCCCAGTCAGAACCAAGAGTACCTTCCTCAACGCTTCAGGCGTTAGGTCCTCTTCCTGACGCCTCATGCGATCCCCGCGCCCGTTGAAGGCCCACATTCGGCGAGAGTGGCGCTGGAGAGGGGCGACCCAGCGTAACAGGAACTCCTTCACCACCTTGGGCGCCGTCACCTCAAGCGATCTCAAGCACTCGAAGCGACGCCAGACGAAGAAGGGCTGGGGGCTTGTGAGCGTCTCTTGGCCCCAGCCCGGATTGGGGACATCAGGCGATGTCAGCTTCGACAGCAGGGGGCTGGGCACCCCCACGTCCACATACAGCCACCGCTCACGGAACCCAGGCGCGGGCGGAGGAAGACCAAAGTCAATCCCTAAGGCCGCCATCTCGGGTGCAGCGATGAAGCTCGTGCATCCCGAGCATTGGGCAGGGTCGACGAGGTGCAGAGCGAAGAAGTGGCGCAGCAGGGCGACCGAAGGGATGATGCCAACCATAGCCTCGCAAATGAAGGCGAAGACCGACAGAAGAGTAATGGAGTCAGGACCCAGATGCATCATGTGGATCTGATAATGGGAGAGCACGGTGTTGAAGAAATCCGAAAAGGGGGGAATTAGCCCCGTCCACAGGGCGTCGAGGAAATAAGGGACCTCGGTGATTATCCTATCGATGGAGAACCGAGACGCGGGCCAGGCCGTCGTCCTCCCGCATTCATTGAAGATGGTGGCCAGGGCCGAACTGACCTTGTCCAAGCCCTCCCGATTGACTATGATCGACCGGTCCACGGCGGCACCGACGGCGGCGAGCAAGGCGAAGGCATGGGTCCCTTCCCTCTCCCTTTCTTCGTCGAAGCCATGGCGACGGAAGGGGGGTAGGAAAGGTTTGAGATTGGCTTCGAAGTGGAAGCTGGGGTTCGAAAGGAGGAAGGACAGAAGGCACACGAGCAACGGAAAGGGGAGTGGCTGTGTACAACTGCAAGTCCACCTAGCCTGGCACCAAATGAGGAGGCGTGGGGGAACAGTGCCGCCCACGTCCAATCAACCGCCACGCGGCGCCTAAGGCCGCAAGCTGTTAGGGCCCGCGACACTTCGCACTTGCCCTTTCGCCTCTCTGCTTGGCCAAGTCCGGGTGCGTCTTGGGCCCGGGGGCTACTATCGGCGTTCTGGGAACGGGGGTCCCTAGACTTGCCTGCCTGCGGCCTGCGGCGTGGCTCAAAGGGGGCCCAGCACGGCCCATCTTCATCAGCACAAGCTCAAGACCCTCGCGAGGGGCCAAGCCTCGCGGGGCGGACGGCAAGGAGCTTCCTCAGGCTCGGCCTCGTCAGGCCGGCTCACGAGGAGGCGGAGAGTTCAAGGCAGGGTACCTCGCGAGGTGCCCATGATGCAAGCCATGACGACCAAGGACGCCAGCCGTGCGTTAGCCCGCGCAGTGTCCTTCTTTCCTCTTTGGTGCAAGGGGAGCAAGCCCAGGCGAGAGCATCAGGCAAAGGCATCCATTTCGGTGCAACAAGACCAAGACCAGTCCAACAGCAGGATGGAGGTCACCGTGGATCCCAAGTCGGTGTCACCACCAGAGCCTTTGACAGGCGAGGACCAACTTTAGTCAGGATAAGTGTACTAGATGTTCCCCTTCAAATTGGCCAATTGTTGGCGCCCTTCCCGCTCAATATTTGGGAAGAGGCCCAGGGCCTTCGCCTATAAATAGGACTAGCCACCCACAGGGTAGAGGGACCGATCGGTCCATCCGGCCGGCAAAGAGAGAGAGACCACAAGAACAGACCCTCATGAGGCTGTTCTTCGTTGTATTGTTCATCATCAGCCTGAGAGGCAATCCACCACACCACACACTAGAGTAGGGTATTACACCACAATGGTGGCCTGAACCAGTATAAATCCTGCGTCTCTTGTGTTGTTCTTCTCGTAGTTTAGATCCTAGCGGTTCGGCGAGGAACAGGTAGGTAGAAGGCGAAACCTCCGCGCGCACCCCAGTGTTCGAACCTCATGGGTATGCCGGAACCCTAAATCCGACACTATCATTGCAAGCAAAGATAGCTCTAGCAGCTTCTTCATTCATAACATAACCCTCAGGAACAATAGGCGATTCATAATCATTGGGAGAATTTTCGTCATCACTATCATCAATAATAGCATCTTCAATAATTTCATTCCCCCTAACTCTAGCAAGTTGTTCATCAAGAAATTCACCTAATGGCAAAGTAGTATCACACACAGAAGTAGTTTCATCATAAGTATCATGCGCAGCAGAAGTGGCATCATCAATAACATGCGACATATCAGAATTCATAGCAGTAGCACGTTTAGGTGTCGCAAGTTTACTAATAACAGAAGGAGAATCTTGTGCAGAGCTAGATGGCAGTTCCTTACCTCCCCTCGTAGTTGAGGGTAAAATCTTGGTTCTGTCGTATTTCAAGTTCTTCATAGTGATCAACAGATATAAATCCCAAGTGACTTAGAGAATAGAGCTATGTTCCCCAGCAACGGCGCCAGAAATTAGTCTTGATAACCCACAAGTGTAGGGGATCGCAACAGCTTTCGAGGGTAAAGTATTCAACCCAAATTTATTGATTCGACACAAGGGGAGCCAAAGAATATTCTTGAGTATTAGCAGTTGAGTTGTCAATTCAACCACACGTGGATAACTTAGTATCTTTAGCAAAGTATTTAGTAGCAAAGGTGGTATGATAATAGAGGTAACAGTAGCAAAAGTAATGTTTTTGGGTTTTGTAGTAGTTGTAACAGTAGCAACGAAAAAGTAAATAAGCGAAGAACAATATGTGAAAAGCTCGTAGGCAATGGATCAGTGATGGATAATTATGTCGAATGTGATTCCTCATGTAATAGCTATAATATAGGGTGATATAGAACTAGCTCCAGTTCATCAATGTAATGTAGGCATGTATTCCGTAAATAGTCATACGTGCTTATGGAAAAGAACTTGCATCACATCTTTTGTCCTACCCTCCCGTGGCAGCGGGGTCCTAGCGGAAACTAAGGGGTATTAAGGCCTCCTTTTAATAGAGAATCGGAACAAAGCATTAACACATAGTGAATACATGAACTCCTCAAACTACGGTTATCACCGAGAAGTATCCCGATTATTATCACTTCGGGGTTGTCGTATCATAACACATAATAGGTGACTATAGACTTGCAAGATAGGATCAAGAACACACATATATTCATGAAAACATAATAGGTTCAGATCTGAAATCATGGCACTCGGGCCCTAGTGACAAGCATTAAGCATAGCAAAGTCATAGCAACATCAATCTCAGAACATAGTGGATACTAGGGATCAAACCCTAACAAAACTAACTTGATTACATGGTAAATCTCATCCAACCCATCACCGTCCAGCAAGCCTACGATGGAATTACTCAGGCACGGTGGTGAGCATCATGAAATTGGTGATGGAGGATGGTTGATGATGACGACGGCGACGAAGCCCCCTCTCCGGAGCCCCGAATGGACTCCAGATCAGCCCTCCCGAGAGAGATTAGGGCTTGGCGGAGGCTCCATGTCGTAAAATGCGATGAAACTTTCTCTCCGATTTTTTTCTCCCCGAACGTGAATATATAGAGTTGGAGTTAAGGTCGATGGAGGTCCAGGGGGCCCACGAGATAGGAGGGCGCGCCCAGGGGGAGGGGGCGCCCCCCCTGTCTCGTGGATAGGGTGTGGGCCCCCTGGTCTTGATTCTTTTGCCAGTATTTTTTATATTTTCTGAAAAGTGCCTCCGTGGATTTTCAGGACATTCCGAGAACTTTTCTTTTCTACACATAAAACAACATCATGGCAGTTCTGGTGAAAACAGCATTAGTCCGGGTTAGTTTCATTCAAATCATGCAAGTTAGAGTCCAAAACAAGGGCAAAAGTGTTTGGAAAAGTAGATACGTTGGAGACGTATCAGCTGCTAAGGCTTCGGCATCCGGACAGTCGACAATTTGGTTCTTTTTAGTTAGGAACCGAGTCCAGAATTTCCTGGCTGACTCTCCGGGCTGTTGGGTTATGTGGCTTAAGTCATCAGCATCCGATGGTCGCACGTAAGTGCCCTGGAAGTTGTCAAGGAATGCGTCTTCCAAGTCCTCCCAGCTGCCAATGGAGCTTGCTGGCAGGCTATTCAGCCAATGCCGAGCCGGTCCTTTGAGCTTAAGTGGTAGGTACTTTATGGCATGTAATTCATCGCCGCGGGCCATGTGAATGTGGAGGAGAAAATCTTCGATCCATACCGCGGGGTCTGTTGTGCCATCATATGATTCAATGTTTATAGGTTTAAACCCTTCTGGGAATTCGCGATCCATGACTTCATTAGTGAAGCATAGGGGGTGTGCGGCGCCTCTATGCCGGGCTACATCCCGACGTAGTTCAAATGAATCTAGTCTGTTGTATTTGACCCGGCCGGACTTTGGTTTATTGTATCCGGCGTGATGGTCATCGTCACGTCTTGTGGCGCGCCCCCGTGATCTGTAGATCGATATTGACTGTTCTGCTTTGTTTTCCAATACATCTCGCAGGTCCTTCGTGTAGCCCCGAGCCTTAGTATTATCGTTTGATTGGCGATGAGGTGCGGTCTGGACTTCGGGCTGGTACGTCGTTTTGTCGCGGCCACGGGGTGGCCGGTCAGCCGCATCATGCGCTGGTAGCATGGGCTTTAAAGCCTCCTCCTCGAGTTTGAGGTAGCAACCTGCGCTTTGGGTAGCTTTTGCTAGGGCGCTCGAGTCCGTATTCCTTGGCAGCCAGGACCTCAGTCCATCTGTCAGTTAGCAGATCTTGATCAGCTTGAAGCTATTGCTGTTTTTTCTTCAGGCTTTTTGCAGTGGCTATAAGCCGGCGTTTGAAGCGCTCCTGCTCGATGGGATCCTCAGGCACGATGAATTCTTCGTCGCCAAGGCTCACTTCGTCTTCGGAGAGAGGCATGTAATTATCGTCCTCTGATTCTCCATCTGTCGCCTGTTCCTTAGGGTTAGCTTTCCCACCCTCGTTCTCGGCCTGCTCGAAGCCTGGCTGGGCAGGATTGTTTACGTCTTCGGCACCATCCGGATGTTATCTCTTGTGTCGGTATCGCTATTTTTGCTATGGCGGGGCTTGGAGCGGCACCTATGACGCCGGTGCTTAGAGTGCTTCTCCAAGGGGTTATCGTCCATTGCTTCATTGCCATTGCTTTCTTTGGGGTTGTCCACCATATATATATCATATGATGAAGTGGCAGTCCAGCACCCTATAGGCGGTGGTTCCTGTTCTTCTCCTGCATCGTCGTCCATATTGTCGATGTCTTCGGAGTTGAAGTCAAGCACGTCAGTTAAGTCATCGACAGTGGCTATTAAGTGGGTGCTGGGTGGGGAACGAATTTCTTCGTCGTCCGCTTCCCACTCGAGCCGGACATAATTTGGCCAAGAATCTCTCGACAAGGAGAGAGACCTTAATGAGTTCAGCACGTCACCCAAGGGTGAGTGCTAAAAAATATCCGCGGTGGTGAACTCCATGACCGGTGCCCAATCAGATTCGATAGGCACGGATGCACGCGGTTCGGATCCTGTAGCCGGTGACGAGTCCGAGGGTCCGATGACACCACCCTCACAGGAGGTGGGATCAGTGTTCAGCTCTAGCCGATGAGTGCGCAGCCTCTGTGGCGGGGTCCATCCACCCGTCCTTGAAGGGCACGATCTTCTCTGGATTGATTCTCGGCCGCCGCAGGCGCGATCTCCCGAATAGTGTCCGATGGCAGATCAAAGTCATGCCCATCGTGACCGTCCGGCGCACCTGACATGGCCTCGAATCCGTCGAAGATCAAGTCACCGCGGATGTCGGCAGTATAGTTCAAGCTTCCAGACCCGAACTGATGGTCGGGGCGTAGCTATCGATCTGCTCCAGATGGCCAAGCGAGTTGGCCCGCAGTACGAAGCCGCCGAATATGAAGATCTGTCCGGGAAGGAAAACCCCCCCTGGACCACATCGTTGAAGATGATTGAAGGAGCCATCAAGCCTTACAGCGATGACACAGTGGAACTCTCAATGAAAGCACCAATGTCGGTGTCAAAACTGGCGGATCTCGGGTAGGGGGTCCCGAACTATGCATCTAAAGCTAATGGTAACAGGAGACAGGGGACACGATGTTTTACCCAGGTTTGGGCCCTCTCGATGGAGGCAATACCCTACTTCCTGCTTGATTGACCTTGATGATATGAGTATTACAAGAGTTGATCTACCACGAGATCGTAGAGGCTAAACCCTATAAGCTAGCCTATGATTATGATTGTTGTTGTCCTTCGGACTAAACCCTCCGGTTTTTATAGACACCGGAGGGGGCTAGGGTTACGCAGAGTCGGTTACAGAGAAGGAGATCTACATATCCGAATTGCCAAGCTTGCCTTCCACGCAAAGGAGAGTCCCACCCGGACATGGTACGAAGTCTTCAATCTTGTATCTTCATAGTCCAACAGTCCAGCCAAAGTATATAGTCCGGCCGTCCGAGGACCCCTTAATCTAGGACTCCCTTAGTGAGGCCTTGCCGAAGGAAAAACTAGATGCGGAAGGGGGTGGGGTTAGCTAGAGGGATGGCCAGGGGTGGTGTAAGACCGGAGGAGGTGGGAGGTTAAGGGGAGGGCGAGGCCGGTGGTTCGGTCGGTGGCTCGTGCATTGATCTTTAGGGGAAGAATAAGAGGTGAGGAAGAAGAAGGGTTAGGAGACATAGGATCTTCGTCCAACCACCTGAAATGGTCGACTGACCCAAATGGTGAAAGTCAGGCGACTTGCATGTAGACATTCCCATATATTCAGTACCATCATCATAGGTGCTTCGAGACGTACGTGCAAGCAGTGCTCCTCAACTCGTCAAGCTAAACAACATGCCACTCATAATTCCAAACTTAGTTGCTCAAATAATAATCTGATATGATGCTGACATGTACTAAAACAGAGAATGTTTAATTGGTCAGCTAATGTTTACTTTACTTTCGGAAAGCAGATGCGCCACTTATAACCCTCAAGTATAGGGGATCGCAACAGTTTTCGAGGGTAGAGTATTCAACCCAAATTTATTGATTCGACACAAGGGAGCCAAAGAATATTCTAAAGTATTAGTAGATGAGTTGTCAATTCAACCACACCTGAAAGACTTAATATCCGAAGCAAGGTAGTTAGTAGCAAAGTAGTATGGAAATAACGGTAACGGTGGCAAAAGTAACAGTAGCAGTTTTGTAGCAATCATAACAGTGGCAACGGAGAAGTAACTAAGCAAAGATCAATATGAAATGAGCTCGTAGGCAATGGATCAGTGATGGATAATTATGTCGGATGGCATTCATCATGCAATAGTTATAACATAGGGTGACACAGAACTACACTACAAAAAAAGACACATCCGTGTCATTTTAGGCCGAACGAATTTTTTTCTGTCATACTTATGACACTTCTATGACGATAATTGTGACAAAACCCGGTATCATAATAGATGTGGTGGGCTCCTACTTCCATGACAAAAAATCATGACAGAAAATGGGCTTTTCGTCCTGGGCGGTCCGGAGACGCAGTTGCATGACATTCTTTGGGCCGTCCATGACGGAAAAAACCATCGTAGAAGCGAGGGCGAGGAAAATTTCTACGAGTTCCCGGTTACGGTGGGTGGTCGGGGGTCGAGCGATGCGTGTTTGTCTCTTACACGTACGCGCGTGTGTGCGAGGCGTTGGGATCTAACTGAACTCGAGCGAGGCGTCGCCTAACTGAATCCGAGCGATTGCACTGCATGCTACGTGTTACTAAACCCGAGCGATTGATCGATGGCTGTTAATTTAACCCGATCGAGCGATTCCTTCGCTACTGCTGCTAACTGAAGCCAA
>NC_041385.1:289294651-289302775 GCF_002162155.2 Triticum dicoccoides
GTGGGGGTGGATGAACAGGACCCCGTGGCGTTGCCTCTGGATGAACAGGACCCCGATCGATCGAGCCGGTTGGGGCTAGATGAACAGGACCCCGTGGAGGGCTGGATGAACAGGACAACCTCATGGAGGGCTAGATGAATAGTAGACGGTGGACGGGTGGATGAATAGTAGCCCGTGGAGGGGTGGTTGAACAGGAGCCCGTGGAGAGGGGTGGTTGAACAGTAGTCGGTGGAGTAGCGCGTGGTTGAGGCTGGATCAACAAGAGCCCGTGGAGGCTAGAGGAGGTCGACAGTGGATGAACAGTAGCCCTTGGAGGCTGGAGGAGGTCGACGATGGAGATGAACAATATCTCGTGGAGTCCCGTTTTGCGGTACGCCACACCCCTCCCGATGAACAGGACCCCCATTTCGACCATAGCGCTCCAACACAGGTCCGTTTCGTCTGTTTTGCGGTATGCCACACCCCTCTAGATCAACAGGACCCTGTTTTGACCGTACGAGGTCCAACACAAGTCCGTTTCCTCTGTTTTGCGGTACGCCAGATCCCTCCCGATGAACAGGATCCCGTTTCGAACGTGGCTAGTTGAACACAAGGTCGTTTGTTCCGTTGTGTGGTACGCCAGGCCTCGTTTCCATCGCATGTTCTGTCCAAGCTGGTTGGCTCCCACGCGTTTTGTTGCCTCCCGATGAACACGACGCATTCCGTTGCCTCCCCATGAACACGACGCATTCCGTTGCCTCCCCATGAACACGACGATGACGCAGTTTCTCTATTCTGACCCAGCCATGTACACGAGCCCTGGCCGTACGTATGCGCGAGTAGGCGTTCGAGATCCCGCCCGTATGTACCTACATGGCCGTATTTTCTTTCTTGCACCCTGGCCGTTGTACGTACGTGTACATGCTACATGTGCGCCTCTACTATGACACGTGCGCGCCTCTACATCCACCAGTATGTACGTACATGTTCGCGACTAGAATGACAATGCTACGTACGCTTCGATAGGTGGGTCCCGATTGTGAGGCACTTCCTTGCGTGCGAAGATGTAGATGGTGGTTCCCAGCAGTCAGGGGGGCGAATCGTTTTTTTTTTGCCGGACGCACTTCCTTGCGTGCGAAGATGTAGCTGGTGGGTCCCAACAGTCAGGGGGCGAATCATTTTTTTCGGACGCACTTCCTTGCGTGCGAAGATGTAGCTGGCGGGCCCCAGCAGTCAGGGGGAAACGTTTTTTTCACAAAATATGGTGGCTCGTCCGGTGGGTCCCCGCTGTCAGGTGGAGGAATAATTATTTTGCGCGTAATAAGGAGGCACTTCCTTGCGGCTGCTGTGGACCCAGCTGTCAGCCTCTCGACGTACAATACTCTTCCGACAGAAGTCAGTCGTTGACCACATTGACCACGCCACGCCGAGAGCACCACGGCGGTGGACGTGAGGCCTAGGAAGGGGACGACATGCAGCCGGGGAAGACGCGGCAGTGGATGCCCACGCGGAGAGGAGTACGAGGGTTCACTGCGGTGTGAGGCTGTCGTCGCCACAGAATAACAGGGGGTGTGGGTGAGTAGAGGGATGGCCTGGCTAGCGGTGGGAGTAGTAGGAGGAGGTGAGGCCTCCGCGGCATCACAACCGGCCACGGAGGCAGGAGCATGCGGCACGACCGGCGCTGCTTTGGGCGGCTGGAGCAAGAAGACCAGAGGTTGAAGAAGCACTACGGCCGTTGGATGGACATCGTAAGGTCCCTGGAGCTAAAATCATTCATATTGACTAAAATTGACAAAGGCCTCCATCCCAGTCAACTTAGTAGGCCCACAAGTCAGCCTCCCAACATGGTGGGTCCCAGCTAGCAGGGGGAGTATTCATTTTTTTTGTGCGCAATTAGGAGGCACTTCCGGTGGGTCCGAGCTGACAGCGAGGGGAACGTTTTTTTCACAAAATACGATGGCTTGTCCGGTGGGTCCCAGCAGTCAGGGGGGAAGTTTTTTTAGCGAAATACGGTGGCCCGTCCAATGGGTCCATGCAGTCAGGGGGAAACGTTTTTTTCATGAAATACGATGTACCGTCCGGTGGGTCCCTACTGTCAGGTGAAGGAATAATTATTTTGCTCGTAATAAGGAGGCACTTCCTTGCGACTGCCGTGGACCCAGCTGTCAGCCTCTCCACGTACAGTACTCTTCCGATGGAAGTCGGTCATTGACCACATTGACCACGCCACGCCGAGAGCACCACGGCGGTGGACGACGGCGAGGCCTAGGAAGGGGACGACACGGAGCCGGGGAAGGCACAGCAGTGGGTGCCCACGTGAAGAGGAGTACGACGGTTCACTAGTTTGGCTGCGGTGTGAGGCTGTCGTCGCTGCAGAATAATAGGGGGTGTGGGTGAGTGGAGGGATGGCCTGGCCAGCGATGGGTGTAGTATGGGGGCGGTGAGGCCTCCGTGGCAGCACAGCCGGCCACGGGAGGCAGGAGCAGGCGGCACGACCGGCGCTGCTTTGGGCAGCTGGAGCAAGAAGACCAGAGGTTGAAGAAGCACTACGGCCGTTGGATGGACATTGTACGGTCACTGAAGCTAGAATCGTTTATATTGACTAAGTTGACAAAGCCCTTGGTACACCAACTTAGTAGGCCCACAGGTCAGCCTCCGAAATAGTGCGCCCCAGATGTCAGGGGGAGGAATCAATTTTTGGGCGGCCGAAACTAAGAATATCTGAGATTGAAGAAGAAGCACGACATCCGTTGGATAGACATCCAACGGCCGCTACTGCTAGAACCGTGTGTTGACTATAATAAGTTGACAAAGCCATGCATACGCGTCAACTTATTTTTTCAGGGGACGTGTCAACTTAGTAGGCCCACAAGTGTGTGGCAGAGAACTTATAGCCCATTTGCGATTTGTAAGAATGTACATCCCTTTTTTGAATTCTAATGGAATTTACTACAGCCATTTATAGTTTGTTAAAAGTACAACCCATTTTCTAGCTAGGACAATGATTAATAATTTGAACCAACCATTGAAGACAGATTTCAATAAAATCTCCCACATTTTGATGGGATCCGATATATTTTCATCCCAAAATTTCTAGTCAGATTAAATATAAATTTGTATTACGTAAAATCCAACGAAACATTGCGCGCGCAACAATGAAAAATTAAGATTTTCGAAATACATAAATAATATTTTATAAACTAACTTTGTGTTCGGTGCATTTTTTATAGGTACTGTCCAGTTTTTATAATTACATCCCATTTATTATTTTTTAAAGCCCATTTTCCTGTTAAGCCTAATGCATCCCTCCTAGGAAAGATTTGCAGCCCAGCGGGGCGGAGAATAACAAGTTGACCTTGCCTGGGTATTCCTCAAAAAAAGTATAGCTGGGCTAGCCATTTTCATCTTGAAAAAATTAATATATGGGCTGGATATCTGGCCTGGGCTAGATGGGCCACGGCCCGCCTAGTTAATACCCTGCTCTCCTCTGAACAACAACGAAATCATCTCCAAGAAAAACGCTGCAGTGCTCACGCCTCAAAAACACAAATACTGCTCGAGCTACTTGATCCCAGCTGTCGGCCGCACCTTGTGCAATTCTCTCGTTTATATTGACTACATAGGTTGGCAATGGTGTGGGACCACGATGTCAGGAAACCAGGAGGAAGCAAAAAAAATAGTTGTACATAATAAGGAGGCACTTGCGTACGTACGGCTATGGCCCTAGTGGGTCCCTAGTGTCATCCAGTCAAAATAAAGTCATCTCCTGAATCCTCATGTTCGTTGACAATGTTAACAATGCTCGGCACCACGGCGAGCGCAACAACTTGAAGGACGATGGAGAGGGCCTCGCGGGCCCTATGGATGGTCTGATACAGCGCCCGCTGCTCATTCAGGAAGCCAGGATCATCGGACACCTATGAGCACCTTCGAGAAACTGAGACGGCATGAAATGGTAAGGCCGCGCTTGGGAGCTCTGGTTTATTTCACACCTGTATTAACATACAAGTGTAATTTACTCGTCATCGGAAACAACGCATAAAATACATGCGTAATGAAACCGAGGGATCGAGGTCTATAAGTAAAACCGGCGGGTTACGCGTGTAATTTGAGAGACCAGTGTATATTTTACTAGTCGAAATTGACCAACCAAGCGCTTTGCCCGAGACCATTTGCTTTTATTTACAAGCATAAGTTTTACAAGCAGTTTTGGTTGGAAAACGACGATCCAATCACGGCCTAATATGACGAGTTGGTTAGAAGATCATATGGTTTCATGTCTAACCTACCTGACTTGTCGTATAGGCTATGAATGAAACATAAGACGATGAACTTCTTAAGCACGAAAACAATAGAAGATGATGATCTTCTTAACAAGCAAAGCACTGGCATTAGATCGACATGCAAAACAATACGAAGCATTATTCTCAGGAGGCACGGTGAACAGCTCGTGATGCCGCATGCCAAAACATTCTAAGCTCAACTTTGCAATCAAACGCAAGGACTGGCATTACATAGACAATATTCAGAACAAACTCTTAACACAGGAATATCTCAGCAGAGTAACTATTTACTTCTAAACTGAACACAGGAATAGGAAAAAACAATCGACGCTGCTCACAGCAAGGGCATCCCACTCAAAAATATCAAATGCATGTCTTCTGGCTAACATCAATGAGAAAATTTTGACAAGGTTTTCCAGTTCCAATATATTAAACTAACGTCTTCTTGCTAACATCAATGATTAAACTTTGACAAGCTTTTCCCATTCAAAATATGTAATGCCTATGATTGTGGAGTCCTGTTGTAGCTTCTTGTACTTGTTTGGGCACTTTTTGCCCAGTGCACTCCACGTGTTGTAGAATTGCCAATGCTCTCTGCAGACTAGTCATGTCACCAGCGTCTAATAATACTCTGTAAAGCTTCTCGGTCATTCCTTCTGTAATGTAGCGCAAATAGTGACTACTTCTTTCTACAAAGTGGAACGACCAACTGGACCCAGTAATGCAGCAGTTTGCTTTGGACACATTGGCTCCTTTTGTGCAGTTCAAATAAAATCGAAGTCGGAATAAAACCGAGCTTTAATTTTGATATCCCTATAAGCAACAATAGGTATAAGGGAAACAATTACTGAGAAATAATGGTTGATGACTTGTACTCCCAGAAGAGAAGCATCTACGGATCTACCTTATCTTAATGGGAAACAAAGCAGGAGAGTAACAATTCTCCATCAGTGTGATTCATTCATATTGACTGAGACATTATCTTAACAATGCCTTGTTTCAACATGTATAAAGAACGACAAAGCAGAAAAGTACCATTCCTAATACAATGCAACTGATTCATTTTAACAGAGACATTATCTTAACAATACCTTGGTTAAACATGTAGAAAGAACTACAAAGTAGGATATTACCATTCCTAACAAGTGTTGCAGTTTGAACTAAGATTCAGTAGTTAATTAATTCTGAGAGTGGCATTGCTTAATTTTACCAACAGCATTAGATTAACAAAAAGCATAAACAGTTCTAGGGGAGAGTGGGCGCAACAACAACATGTGCTTCCATCTACTTATAAAGGGGGTGATGCAGAGTTTTGTTGTAACAAAGAAACAAGCATCATGTCTGGGTTGGAACAATTTTTGCTCACTTAATGGTAAAATACAACAGTTCAATAGCTTCAATTCAACATTTATCCAAAACAGTACCAATACAAGTAGCACAACATCTCAAAGCACACTGCAGCATCATGTGGATGAAAGTCGGTACTGACCTTTCTTGACCAAGATTTGAAACAACTCGAGAGGAATACTAGACACATATCCCAACACATATATGAAATCTCGATCTCCTTTCGTGCAGTTCCACCAAAATTAAGCAAAGTCGCCCGTGTGACATTCAAATTGAACTGCAGAAAACACTCTTAAAACAAAAGTGTTTCGCGTAGCGAAGCAAAATCTCGTAATAGCAACAAGTTGAATAGATATCCCTATTTAAACAGAGGCAAAAAGGAATTAATTACTGGCTAATAAAGGAGGATGAAACATGCGACCACAAAAATGGTAATCCCTCCAATCCCTAACAAGTGTTGCAGTTTTGAAATAAGATTCAGTAGTTAATTCTGAGAGTGGCACTGCTTAATTTTACCAGCGGCATTAGATTAACGAAAAGCATAAACAATTCCAGGGAGAGTGGGCAACAACAATATGTGCTTCCATCTACTTATAAAGGGGGTGATGCAGAGTTTGTTATAACAAAGCAACAAGCATCATGTCTGGGTTGGTCCCATTTTTGTTCACTACTTAATGGGAAAAGGCAGCAATACAATAGCTTCAATTCAACATTTGTTTAAAACAGTACCAATACAAGTAGCACAACATCTCAAAGCACACTGCACAATCATGTGGATGAAGGCCTCTACTGACCTTTCATGAGAAGACTAGAATAAAATACGAATTTACCAACACGAATAGGAAATCCAATCTTGTTTTGTGCAGTTGCACTAAAATCAAGCAAACTATTTCGCGTAGCGAAGAAAAATGTCGCAATAGCAACAAGTTGAATAGATATCCCTATTTAAACAGAGGCAAAAAAGGAATCAATTACTGGCTTATAAAGGAGGATGAAACATGCGGCCACAAAAATGGTAATCCCGCCAATCCCTAACAAGTGTTGTAGTTTTGAAATAAGATTCAGTAGTTAATTCTGAGAGTGGCATTGCTTAATATTACCAGCGGCATTAGATTAACAAAAAGCATAAAGAGTTCCAGGGGAGAGTAGGTGCAACAACACCATGTGCTTCCATCTACTTATAAAGGGGGTGATGCAAAGTTTGTTGTAACAAAGCAACAAGCATCATGTCTGGGTTGGTACCATTTCTGTTCACTACTTAATGGTAAAAGAGAGCAATACAATAGCTTCAATTCAACATTTATTTAAAACGGTACCAATACAAGTAGCACAGCATCTCAAAACAGACTGCACGATCATGTGGATGAAGGCAAGTACCAACCTGTCATGACGCACACAAGATAATGCACGAATCTGCCAACACGAATAGGAAATCCAATCTCATTTTGTGCAGTTGCACTGAAATCAAGCAAAGTGTTTCGAGTAGCAAAGCAAAATGTCGCAATAGCAACAAGTGGAATAGATACCCCTATTTTAACAGAGGCAAAAAAGAAAATAATTACTTGCCGATAAAGGAGGATGAAACAAACTGTGACAGAAAGAAGCATCTAACTTGTCTTGGATGGAAAACAAAGTAGGATAGTAGCATTTCTAAAACGGTTGCATTGATTCATATTAACATAGACATTCTCTTAAAACAACATTCATTAAAAAATGTAATTTACTTTTAACAGTGGCATTGCTTCAATTTTCCGGTGGCATTCTTAGATTAACAACAGCAAAATAGTTGTATGGGACATGCCAGCACCATGTGCGTCCACAAGTATAAATGGGTGATGGAGAGTATGTAGCCAAGCAGCATATATGCGTTGGTCCCATATTTGTTCTCTTTGAACCTTTTTCCTATGTGAGGGCAGCAAATCTAGTCCTGCACAAACTACCCGACCCCCTAGTTTCTTTCCCTTTTCAACAAAGAGATCTGTTCCTTACAGATGTGTGTACTGGGTTACCCCCTTTTTCCCTTTTCGACCAACAAAGCGGCTGGATAGCCAGCCTATACTACTTTCCCTCCCTCCTTTCCTCATTGAACCACGCCCTAGATTCTTGCTCTAGCCCACCGCACCCTTCTTTCCTCTTTGAACCAAGACCTAGATTTGACTACAGATCGAAAAAGATCCACATGCAGCTAGAGCAACGACGGTTTCAAAGAAACTTATACCTTAGGGTTGTCGGGATGTGGCAAGGCGTGCGGTGGGAGGCCAGATCTGCCCACACTATGTACAGCAGCGAGGAAGAAGGGGTCGGTGGCCCTCCCGCACAGGCGCTGGGTGAAAGAGAACAGCGCAGCCGGTAGTGGATTGCCTCCCTCGCCGAAGGCGATAGAGTGAACGCTGCACCTCCTCCCCTTCCCGGTGCGACGGGATCCGGACGCCTCCTTGACCATCTGTGAGGGGGGAGAGAGAGACAAGAGGCCAACACAGTCTTGTTTAGATCTGGTGAAGAGATGGTGAGAGAC
>NC_041385.1:289303000-289308426 GCF_002162155.2 Triticum dicoccoides
ATGTATATTTTACACTATGTTTTTACGTTTGTAATTTTATATAACATAAAATATTTTTTACGGCGATTGTATGTTTTCTTACGATCTCTTTTTACGTCAGAAATAAGACAACTTACGAAACGTAAAATTATAGTGCATTGGTGGTAAAATAGTGGGGGTGAAGAATAACTATTCCTCACCCAGTGTGACGAATAGTCAATCCCTATATATATATATATATATATATATATATATATATATATATATATATATATATATATATATATATATATATATATATATATATATCTAGTGCGGCGAGAGTGTGGAGAGTGCAAACCCTAGCTAGCGAACAAGCGTTGAGGATCCAGCTTATATATATACTACTGTAGTACGGACTGAGCTCCGGTGCCTTAAGTGCACCAGCTTTTGGCTGTATGACAGGTGAGCCAGCCACATTTTGGGCCCACCTGTCATAAACCCAAAGGCAAGTGCCCGAAGTCAATGAAGTTGCGTCCATATAGTACTCATGTATACGATTAATATATAGTGGAGTGGTTTTCTTATTCTCTCCATAAAAATTGTTTTAAATTGTGCAAGTACGAAACGAAACTCTTTATTTAACGTACAGTGAAGAAAACTACTACTACTTCTGATGAACTAACAATCCACTCATCCTGGTCGCACTTCCTGTCCTTCACGTGCGGTACACTACCCTCCCTTAAGTGAACAACCACACATGCGCCAAATTATCGGAAACGCGTGAGAGTGTGTACAAATAAAGAATTTTAATTTCAATTATCGGAAAGGTTTGAGAGTATTACAAAGTTAGACTTCAGTCAAATCTAATATGCGGAGTAAATAAAAATGGAGGGCTACTACGTCCATCCGGGTTTTTAGTCCACACTATTTTTTAAATCAAAGTTAATAGCTGGACAAATAAAATTACAGGGGAGCTGGAGACAAAGTTTTGAGAAGGCTTAGAAATCAATACAAAACTTATGCTCTTAGTACCAACATCGATCCTTCTTCGAGGAAACATTTGGTTCATAGACAATTGTGTGATAAAATTGCACCAACGTGAAAGATGACTACGTCTCCAACGCAACCAAGGTGAACTGACGAAGTATATCATCTTTGTGCGTAACAAGCAAAGAGCACTGATGGAAGACATGTTGTTTTTCATTGAAAATTGATCAGCTTCACCAGCCGATGCAACCATGAGGCGCAACCATGAGCATCGATAGGTCATCATGGTGATGCATCATCCATTTGGCATCAAGATTTGGTGAGGCACCTATGAAGTTCGACAAATCCTCACTATGGTATGTTTCTTCTCAGTAATCAAGCTCGAGGAAGGAAGAACCACATGGCAGAGGACTGTGAGGCGGAACAACAATGGCCATCCAATTTTGTGCAGTTCCACTAAAATTGAGGAAGACATGCCCGGGTATGGAGATACGCATCGCTGTTTCCAAAAATATAAAAAAGGGATATAGTGTTGTTACTTTGTTTTACAGGATTAGCAACTACATCTCAATTGTCAATAAGAATTAATGAAAAGTACACCAACAAACAGAAGCATCATAATTATCTTGATGGGAACTAAACCAGGATACCCGAGAAAAAAAGCATTTCTTCATTTAACCTGTGATAGTATTAGATTAGCAGCAGCAATAGGAGCATATGGACAATGACCGCACAACCACCATATACTTTTTGTCGAAACAACATGTATACCTCCACCGAGGCATAAATCAGGACAATTTCGAGTGGCATTTCCTCTGTAATAGTAGGTGATGTTGGATCAGCCGACGAACCCCTAGCTACTATACATGGGGAGCTGGGGAGTAGTCGCATAGAAGAAAACCCGCACGCAGTGGCCTGGGGAGCTGGACCAGAACAAGAAGTTCTACCTCACGTGGGCGAGATGTCGTTTAGGCGGGTGGGCAGGATCTTCCCACACAACGCCCACGAACAAGGGCGCGGAGGACTTTCGTCCGCGCCAACACCGGCTCCGAGAGGACGGTGCACATCGGCTTCCTCCATCGCCGACGGTGACAACGTCAATGCTGCACCTCCTCACCTCCCGCAATGGACAGGATTCGGCCGGATCTGTGACCACCGGTGAGGAGAGAGATAGAGTGGACACTGTCATCTTGTTTTGATATGGAGAGGGTGAGAGAGCGAGATGCGAGAAACTCTATCAAACAAGAGGCTATAATGGAGTAAAAAATCTCTCCATATCAGTGGTTTTAAATAGAATACACGCGTTCCTGGAAAAAAGAAACGAAAACCGCCGGACAATTTTTTAACGTACCAAGAAAGAAAACTCAATTAAAAACATGCCCCCGCTTCCAGGTCGCGAGAGTCGTCGCGCACACACACATAGACATAGACATGCATATCCGTGTTTACGTAAAATTCCATTTCCATCTCCATCTCCAATCATATTTTTCCAACTCGCACATTATTTACGTTGTTAATTATATATGCAACAATATTAACATACAACTTCTCTTGTTTGCGGGCGTCTGAACCGCTGCCACGGCCGGTCCTGACCAACCCGAACCCTCTTCATCACCCGCGCGTGCTTCCCGCCCGAAACGGTCAGTGCAGCGTTCATGCCCTGTCAGGGCAGACGCGACCTCTCACTGTCGCCGGCATTGAAGCAGCGCGCCGACCGAGAGAGCGTCGTCCGCGCCGCTTCCTGGTGCACACGACTGCTCCATGTTCAAGGGTCACAATAGCCGGCCACAACATGCATGTAAAAAGTTCTTGGGAGTCCGTGCTACAGCTAGCTGTCCTCCCCCAACTTGTCAATCTCTTCCAGTAGTGCTAGTACTCCATGGTGTGATCCATCGACAAGCAGGCGGGAAAGTTATCGTATACTACTCGGTTTGCGGTGAGTGGCATGCCGAGCGACCGTGTGGGGTCGAGCCGTGGAGGAGGGTGAGACGTGATTTAAGTGTTGGTTTTGCTTGATGGCACGATCCAACGAAACAAAACATTGGTTTCTATCCGTTTCCGTTTTTTCTCCAGAAAAACAGAAACTTTCCACTCCATTATCATTCCTATTCCAAGGTTGCCCCGTTACAACATTCCATCAAATACAAAGGAAAACTAACATGCATGCCGATGCATCTCAATGATTCACAGATCATAGCCAATATTTACTCAACTAAAGACAAAAGTTGTGAGAGCGTGTACGAAAGAAAAACTACTGATGGGGTCACTACGACTTAAACCCTAAACCCTAAACATGATTTAATTTCCTGGCTAGGTAGAACCTGTTGAAGGAAAGACGGCTAGCACCCTCGGATCATACGATGCTTTTGTGCAGTTCCACTGAAATCGACCTGAGCATCCCTGATGGCAAAGATATTGAAGAAGTGTGAATAGAATAATAGACTAGCACTAGTTCATGAGACATAAACTCATCACAAGTAGAAGCCGGTAGAAGTAGAGAAAGATCAACATGGAGATGGAGCTACGGCAGTGGAGCAAGCCGGCTCCAAAAGGAAGTTGGACTACCTGGGACGTTGGGCTGTAGCTAGAAGGGCGGTTGGGACGTGGCATCGGCCCATACAGCGGTGACCCCCGATTGGGACGCACCGACTGTGGGTTTTCTCCCTCGCCGATGTCGACCGCATCTACGCAGAACATTGTTCCCTTCCCCCAGCTGCAGGATCAGGCCCTTCGTTCTATGCTTGTGAAGAGAGCAACCTAAGCAAGCAGGCTTGTAGCTTAGGCTCCTGCTAGTGTATATATAGTGGTTTCCTTTTTCTCTCCATATCAACCATTTTATATTGCGTATGTGTCATTGAAGAGTGAAATGATGGTTGCTTCTTCCGACTAACTGTGTGATTTGACTGCTCCTTAGTGGCCGCTACACATACTCCCCCTACGTGTATGCAACAGTCACACATACACATGGATGCAAAAACGCGCGTCATGCCCTAATGCGTGCATGTCCAAGCACACGACGGAACACACACGGCCATGCTCAAGTGCTCAACCTACACGTGCATGCACACACATACTCAGTCAGGGTGAGCTAGTGACCGTATAAACACCGGAAAATATATATATTGAGCGCAATGAGCATATTATAAAGTCCACTAACCGTATTTTTACAAATATACAGTGCCAGACAGTGTATTTATCTCGTTTGAAATTAAGCCATATTAACCGGAGAGGAGGCAGTATGGACTAGCATTACTTTGCTGTGTCCCGTCAACTTGCCTAACAAGGACAAGGTTGCAGGACGGGAGAAGCTTGCGTGCGGTGGATCGCAGGACAAGGAGAAACTTTGGACTAATGCAAGATCTCCCTCGCTCAGGCGGTGGACGTGCAACAGTTAATTCGGTGTCAGATTGCCACAAGAATACACTATACTGCTAGTACTATTATTGTTCGACTTCCCGAATAGGCGAACAGCCAAGCGCAAAGTTTACTAGTAGTACTAGTACTACTACTATAGTCTATAGAGGTATGTACTATACTAGTACTAGGAACCGGATGGAGGAGCGTCTGCACTCTTATTATAATTTTAAAATGTGATAAAGCAATCTTCAACACATTTGGTTCTCTTCGAGGGTTCTCGCATGTGATAATGAAAGTTGATTGCATGGAACACTCGCCACAATTCTCGCTTAATTCTGGCTCATATCCTGTTACAAATAGGAGCGCTCAATAATATTTCCTCTTTTTTGTTATTCAGCATGTAAACAGGTCAGCAAACCTTGCGACGCATCTTCGTGCGAACCGTGCTTGCTACACTTTGAATGTGGCCGATGTAGCATCCCAAATTTTCAATTTGGAATGTTATCCATTAGATCATCATTGCATATCATATTTTATTGCTTTTTGGTTTGATCCTAGAAATCTACGCAACTCAAGGACCCACGGAGAGATTCGGGGATTTCGTTATTTTTCATATTTGAGTTTTTCTCAAATTTTGAAAAAAGGATCATTTGATTTTAATTATTTTATCTTCATACATTTCTTTTATGAAAATAAAAGAGAGGGAACAAAACGACTTTCCCAAAATAAAGAAATATTGGAGATTTAATAATAAAATCAAATAAGATTTTATTTCGGAGTTTTATCGCTATTTTATTTGAATTACAAAAAATGTGTGTTCTTTAAAATTGCATTTTAGGCCCAAATAAATGTTCATCTTGTCCGGCTTATTTTTAGAGGACAGGGAAAATTTATTTCGGGATTTTTGGAGTCTGTTTAGTATTTCTTTTCTTTCTTTTTCTGCATGTCGGAATTATTTTAAAAAAGGAAACCGACTTCGGGCCGTACCCAAGCGGGACTCCTCGGGCCGGCCCTTATAAGCCGCCACCCCCGGCGCCCCCAGCCCACCCAGCCGCCCCGCCCCCGAAACCCTAACCCTAGCCTGCCGCCGCAGCCGCGCGCCGCCGCCGCAATCGCCCCAC
>NC_041385.1:289308911-289387430 GCF_002162155.2 Triticum dicoccoides
CGCGTCGCCGCCAGAGCCGCCGCCGACCCCGCCGCCCGTGCCGCCACCGTCGCCCCACGCCCCGCCGCCTGATCCGCCGCCCGTAGCCGCCGCCGCCTCATCGGAGTTCTCGCCGGACCCGAGGTAGCCGCCGCCGGTTTTTTTATATATAAAACCGTCCGTTTTAAAAAAAAACCTAGATCCGTTTTTTAGATCGGTTTGTCGGTTTTTTCTCGGTTTAGTTATTTAGTGGACGTTCGTCCGTACGTTCATTTTAACAAACGGTTTTCTTTGTTTACCGCAGACAGCGAACGTTCATTCGTTAGCCTGTTCGGCCGTTTTTCTATTTCTCAGATTTTTCGCGATTATTCTCGATCGCGATTCCACATCCAATTTTCGTTTTAGTATAACTTTTCGCTCGTGTATCGTAATCAGGCGATTCAAGCGCCTAGAGTTTCGTCTCGAAACCCTCTTTCCGTTTAACCAACTCAAACAAGTTTTTGCTACTGTAAAATTTGACTTAGGTCCAGATTGGTACACGAAGCTTGTTTCTTTCGCCGTTTGAGTTCCGTTGCTTCGTTTGATTTGATTCTTTTTGCAAACCGGAGTTCTTAAGTTGAACTTTCTGGTTAGATCTCTTATTTGAGTTTTACCTGTGCATTAGATGAGTGCTTGTTGTGTGCTTGTTTGTTTACAATAGAGTACCCGGAGTGCGCAGCGTGCTACTACGAGTCTCTAGGTTTCACGGATCATCAGCAAGGCAAGTAACACTTTGATCATACCTCTTTATCTATCCAGTTTTATTGCATTAGATCAATCCTCAAACAATTTCATAGTTAGGATCTGATTAATATATGGGTTTTAGGAAGTAGATGAGGTAGCACCTATTGTCCTGTTTATTACCAAACCTTTGGGAGTTACTTCTACGTTGCTTATATTGCTATGCTATGCTAGTAGACGTGGATTGGGTGAGTGTATCCATGACAGATGTGAGATTGTTAATTAATGGTTCAACTTAAGGTGGTAACTTTAATACACATCTGGGTGGATTGAGGCACCTGGTGTCGATGTCAAAACCGTCAGATCTCGGGTAGGGGGTCCCGATCTGTGCGTCTTAGGCTGATGGTAACAGGAAGCAAGGGACACAATGGTTACCCAGGTTCGGGCCCTCTCGATAAAGGTAAAACCCTACTTCCTGCTTGATTAATATTGATGATATGAGTAGTACAAGAGTAGATCTACCACAAGATCGTAGAGGCTAAACCCTAGAAGCTAGCCTATGATGATTATGATTGTGATCGGCCTTCTAAGGACCAACCTCTCCGGTTTATATAGACACCAAAGAGGGCTAGGGTTTACATGGAGTCGGTTACAAGGAAGGAAATATAATATCCGGATCGCCAAGCTTGTCTTCCACGCAAAGGAGAGTCCCACCCGGACACGGGACGGAGTCTTGAGTCTTGTATCTTCACGCTCCAATAGTCCGGACGAAGCAGATAGTTCGGCTGTCCGGATACCCCCTAATCCAGGAATCCCTTAGTAGACCCTGAACCAGGCTTTAATGACGATGAGTCCGGCATGCAGTCTTGTTTTCGGCATTGCAAGGCGGGTTCCATTCCCGAATACTCGAAAGTACTTGTTACGACGAACAGTGTCCGACTTCCCATTAATGTTATACTCCACGGCTTCTGAGCCTCAATAATGACCCTTTCCGCATGTCGAGCAAATGCGAGGGGCCGAGGCATTTTTGCATTTGCCACCCCCTGGTCCGGTAGGTTGACCGTCTATTTGAAGAGACGGGGATCCTCAGATCCAAACCTCATCCTCTTCCCTCGAGCAAGCATCCAACAGAGTGCTCTGGAAAAACCATTCCAACATGGCCGCTCGTCGCAGCTCTTCTTCTCGCTCTCCCCGCTCCAAGACGGGTGACTCGGAAGCGTGTTCAACCCCTCATAGCCGTTTGATGGAGTTACAAACCCAAGGGTTTCTCCCACCGGCGTTCATGGTCTCTGTCCGAGCCGGAATAGCCACTTATAATGGCGGGGAGCAAGCGGAGGGATCTCCTAATCCTTCCCCAGAGGAGCGAATATGCCTCATCTCGCATCTGTTAAGGGGCGTCGGGTTTCCTATCCACCCATTTCTTCGTGGGCTTCTATAGTTCTACGGCCTCCAGTTGCACAACCTCACCCCTGCCTCCGTGCTGCATATAGCAAGATATGTTGCTCTTTGTTAGCTATTCCTGGGTTGCGAGGCTCACTTTGGGTTGTGGAAGAAGCTATTCTACCTTGTCCCTCACAACCAGGGAGAATCCCTATGTCAAGTGGGCGGAGCCGAAGTATGGCGCATCGCCGAGACCGGATACCTATCCGGCACTCCCAAGAAGGCACCGGAGAACTGGCCCTCGAAGTGGTTTTATGTCGACGACGTTCCCCTTCCGGATCCAGTACGGACAGGTCTCCCTGAGTTCAACAACGCTCCACCGAAGGCGCGTCGAAGTTGGCGCCCTCGGGGCCCCCAAGAGGAGGATACTAGAGAAATACATTTTCTGATGAGCCGGATAAAGTTACTGGCCAAATCCGGACTGATGATAGTCGAGGTCATGGCAATATGCATAATGCGAGGAGTGCAGCCGCTTCAATATCGGGGGAAGCCCATGTGGCACTACAATGGGGAAGATGATGCCACCCGCTGTGGCCATAAAGGTCCGGACTCTGCCAAGGCTCTGGCGAGGATACTGTCCGATTTATATAAAGGGGAAGAAGAAGAATTCCTTCACATTAAACCACGGGATGGGTTTTCTATGCACAACCCCCCAAACTAGGTAAGTCATCATTCTTTCCCCTGCTTTACTTACTGTGGCGTTCTTTGCCAAGATTATTTACCTCAATATTTCCGAGCAGGAACTGAGGAGGGCCGTAGAAGGAATCTCCAGCCCCTCCCCACAGCCAGAGGACCCCGGAAGGGCCCTCAATCCAGGGCTCGAAGAAGATCCGGACATTACTATGGAGCTCATCAACGGGATATTTTATCAGGCGAGCTGTGATGGCGCCTCAGTGGCCATTACCGCCGACTATCCCAGACTGCTACCCACGTCGCGCGTAAGCCAAGCCGAAACACCCTATCCTCCGAAGAAGATTCCTTTCTAATAGCATGCCTTGTACCTGAAGTGTCGTGTTTTTGTAGAGACGACGATCGAAGCGCGGGGCCGAACCCCTAGGGGCTCGTCGGCAATGGGTGTCTGGATCGGGCAGGCTTAAGAGGAAGGCGGTTAGGGCCGAAATGCCGCTACAGAGGTAAGGTAAAAACCAGTTCTGTGATTATTGTATTTGAAATGTGACAGCGCCCTTCGTGTCCTGGCAGGAAGAGGAGTATCCGGACTATATCCGGGGATCCTGCCAATCACGCTTCCACCAGCCGGATTCCAGAGCCGGCTTCATTAGAGGAGGCGGACGTGGGGACGATGCTGCATTGTCCTCCGACAGAGGATGCGGACATGCTCTCCGCCACGAATTCCGAAGTAGAGAGCGCCATGAATCACCGGCGCCGACAAGCCGTATTTCGCCACAACATCTTTTCCAAAGAGGCATTTAATGCTTTCAATTCGGGAGACGCATACATCCGGGATGCTCAAGGTGGGCTCGCCCGAGCGACGGACCAGTATACGAAATATGTATGGGTAAGAAAATTTGATAAGCATGTATAGCAGTAGCCCCTGAGACTTGAAACAGTTGGAACAACTGTTTTAAGGATCAATTTATGCACAGGTCCTTGTAGATAAGAATAAGCAATTGTCTCGGGAGCTGGAGGAGTGCAAGACCCAGCTGAGGGCCATGGTTGCCAAGTTAGAGGAATCCCAGAAGGCCTCATCCGGTAATATTTGTCTCAATTGTACGAAGATGCACCAGTTAGTAAGTGGCTGGTGTGATGAGTCTAACAGAAAATTCTGCAGACAATCCCGGGGTGAATCTGGAGGGCGTAAGAGATGACGAGTCGCATCACAAAAGGTAGCTAAAGGCCGGCGAGCGCGTTCTTACGCAAGTTCGGCAGGAGAAGAACAATCTTCAAGATGCCAATGTCCGGTTGGACGTGGAATTAAAAGACATCCGCGCCCAGCTGGCGGACTCCATGAAGGAGAACAAAAGGCTTCGACGCGGCATTTATGGTAATTGCCTAGACGAACTGTAATACAGCTCGGTGAGGAAGCATATTGAAAGAATTTTTACTTGCAGGAATGTTAACGGGCCACCCCAAGGAGGAGATGCCCTCGTCTGCGGGCAATTTACTGCAAGACCTCTCGCAACTGCACAAGCGAGCTCGGCAGGTGATGCAGGGCGTTGCTCAGGCCCTGTGGCCATCAAGCTTCATGCCAAATGGCATGGGGGAGCTTGTGGATATGCTTCAAGGAGCACGGCGGCGCTTCCGATTGTGGAAGATGCCAGCCTGCCGGCAAGGTGCAAGAGAAGCCTGGGCTATGGTGAAGACGCGCTACACCAAGCTGGACCCGAACCATATGGCCGAGGTCGGACCGGTGGGGCCAAATGGGCAAGAAATTTCCGTGAGTCTGGTGTATGACCAGGTGGCATTAGCCGCAAAGTATTCCCAACAGGATTGTAAGCTAGATAGCCTGTTGGATGGCATAGAGGAGGAATATAGTTAGTCCAAGTGACTGTGTAATTCAATGGACATAAATAGTCCCTAGCCAGATTAAAATCATTTGTCATGGCGGACCTTTTTGCTTCAGCCCCCGGATCCGACAGTCCGGGGTGTGTCCGAATACCCTCTCAGTTATACAGAACCGGGGTATGCGTGGAAACTAGGCATAGGGGTCATAAGTGCTTGAATAGACAAGTACCCAACTAGTTATGTTATATTACATGGATAGTAAGAAACATCTTCCAGGGAGAATAGTTCCGTTAGGGGTTCCTTTCCCTGGGTACGCATGTGACGATGCACATGTCCGGACTGCGAACAAGGACGCAGGATACAAAACTTCTGGGGATTTATGTTGTAATAAACGAATACATCTTTTGTTCACCGACCGAATATTCCCTTAAGGACGCTAGCTTTCGGCTTCACCCAGTCTGAGGTACACATCCGGCTGAACTGGCAGTAACAATCGCAGAGGTGCTCCCCTTATGCCCTAGCCAAATTAACGGGAACGTAGGGCATAAACACAAGAGCCAGGCAACCCAGCTTGGCCACATCTTAAGTCATATCGATGCATATAATGGTGAAGAAAAGGCATTGTCAGCGTTCTGGGAAAGGGGGTCCCCAGACTTGCCTGCCTGCGGCCTGCGGCGTGGCTCAAGTGGGGGCCCAATGCAGCCCAGCTCCATCAACTCAAGCTCAAGACCCTCGCGAGGGGCCAAGCCTCGCGGGGCGGACGACAGGGAGCTTCCTTAGGAGCAGCCTCCTCAGGCAGGCTCGCGAGGAGGCGGAGAGATCAAGGCAGGGCACCTCCCGAGGGGCCCATGATGCAAGCCATGACGATCAAGGACTAGGCGGGCGCCAGGTGGGCGCCGGCCTGCGCAGTGTCCTTGTTTCCCTTTCGGTGCAAAGGGGGCAAGCACAGGCCAAGGCATCAGGCAAAGGTTACCGTTTCGGTGCAACAAGACCAAGACCAGCAGAACGGCAGGATGGAGGGCATCGTGGAGCCCAGGGCGGCGTCACTGTCTGGACCTTTGGCAGCCGAAGACCAACATTAGTCAGGATAAGTGTACCAGATGTTCCCCTTCAAAATGGACAATTGTTGGCGCCCTTCCTGCTCATTATTTGGGGAGAGGCCCAGGGCCTCGCTCTATAAATAGGACTAACCACCACAATCGAAAGATCATCTAGAGATCGACTAGAGAGAGAGAGAAGCGATTGAACTCACCCAAGCAGTTCATCGCACCAGCTCAAGAACAGCCCCTCGTGAGGCTGTCTCCCTTTGTACTGTTCATCATCAGCCCCTGAGGCAATCCACCACACCACACACTGGAGTATGGTATTACACCACAATGGTGGCCTGAACCAGTATAAATCTCGTGTCCCTTGTGTGTTCATCTTTCTTGCTTAGATCTTTGCGAGACTTCGAGACGTGAGCTGGTAGGGGAGAGATCTTCGTGCGCACCCCAGTGTTCGAACCTCAAGGGTCAGCCGGAACCCGAAATCCGACATTTGGCGCGCCAGGTAGGGGTGCGCCGGAATCTTTCCTCCGCTGGTCGTGTCTCATCTTCAGCCGTGAGCATGGCGGACGCTCGCCGAGCTTGCGCCGAGCGTCGGGCTGCTCTCGCATCCCGCGTCGCCCAGACAGCGCCCATCGGCGGACGCCCACGCCGTTCCCCATCGCCTGCTACCAACGCTGCCACCGGCCCGGCGGGGAACGAGCAGCAGGCCTCACCCTGCATCCTCCGGTGCGGCATGATGGCCGCGCCGCCACCCCGTTGCTGACTCCGCCCGGATCGTCGACTCGCGCCGTCGTGCCCCCACAGAAGCGCCGCCCGCTCCAACAACCGACATTGATGCTGGGACCAGGGGGCTCCGAGCCTTGCCCCCCCCCCCTTGCGGCAGGTGCAGTGGCCGCCCAAGTTCAGGCCCAAGATGCCGCCGCGCTACAACAGCACGGCGGACCCGCTGGTTTCCTACTGGCATACGAGGAGGCTGTCCTCCAGGCTAGGGGCGACAACGTGGTGATGGCCAACTGGTTTCCCATGGCCCTCACCAGCGTCCTGCGCATGTGGCTGCTCCACCTACCGACGGCTTCTGTGACCTCCTGGGAGGAGCTGCGCAGCCTCTTCCTCGCCCGTTATGCCGCGCCAGCACCCCTGGTCGTCGCAGCCCTCCTTGGCGGCTCGTAGGCACCGCCCGCGAGCCGCCACGTCAAGCCATTCACCCGCCAGATCAGTGTCGCCTCCAAGCGTCAGGGAGCTCCCCCAGGTTGGGTGGCTCCCGAGGCTGATCTGACCTTCAACTCGGAAGACCACCCCTCCAACCTCGCCGATTCGGGTGCGCTCCCGATGCTGTGCACCCCCACCATCTGCCAAGTGGCTGTCACCAGGACCCTCATCGATGGCGGAGCTGGCCTCAACGTGCTCCCAATGGAGGCCTTTAGCCTCCTCCACGTGCCACTCGAGCGGCTTCAGCCTAGTAGGCCCTTCTCGGGTGTTGGAGCCGGTTCCACTGTCTCCTTAGGGCAGATCCGCCTCCCGGTGACCTTCGGCACCTATGATAACTTCCGCATAGAGCTGATCGACTTCGACATCGCCCCCATCGGCCTCCCCTACAACGCCATCCTCGTCTACCCGGCCTTGGCCCGGTTCATGGAAGCGACTCACCCGGCGTACAACCTCATGAAGATGCCCGGGAGCAGCGGCGTCCTTACCGTGTCAGGAGACGCAAGAGATGCGCTGCAGGAACTCAAGCTTGCCTTCAAGACAGCTGCGGCAGCGCAGCCTGCCAGCTCTGACGCCCCTGAGCCCAAGGGGGCCGCACCAGCCAAGAAGAAGCAGCTATTCACCCAAGACAAGGCGGAAACCAAGCAGGTGCCGGTCGACGAGGACGGGTCCACCAGTGCCACCTTCACCATAGGCGCTAACCTCGAACCCGAGCAGGAGGAGGCCTTGGTACAGTTCCTGCGCGCGAACAAGAAGGTGTTCGTGCGGGAACCTGATCAGCTAGCAGGGGTCCCGAGGGGCGTGATTGAGCATCACCTCAACGTGTGCCCCAACGTGTGCCCCGTGAAGCAAAAAGCGAGGCGACAGTCCACTGAGAAGCAAGCGTTCATCGTCCAAGATACCCGCAAGCTAGAGGCGGCAGGGGTTATTCGCGAGGTCCGCTACCCAGATTGGTTGGCTAACCCGGTTGTCGTGCCAAAAAAGGGAGGAAAGGAACACATGTGTGTCGACTTCACCAACCTCAACAAGGCCTGCCCGCAGGATCCATTTCCGCTTCCTCGCATCGACCAGATCATCGACTCCACCGCTGAGTGTGACCTGTTATGCTTCCTGGATGCCTTCTCGGGCTATCACCAGATCAAGATGGCGGTAGAAGACGTGGAAAAGATGACTTTCCTGACCCCGTGTGGAATGTACTGCTATACATGCATGTCGTTTGGGCTGCGCAACGCGGGTGCGACCTTTCAGCGGCTGATGCACATCGCCTTGGGTCGGCAGCTCGGGAGGAATGCTGAGGCTTACGTCGATGACATTGTGGTGAAGTCTCGGGGGGCAAAAACCCTGATACAGGACTTGGAGGAAACCTTCACGAGCCTTAATGAGGTGGACCTACGGCTCAACACGGAGAAGTGTGTGTTTGGAGTCCCCTCGGGCAAGCTCCTGGGTTTCCTCGTATCTCACAGGGGCATCGAGGCCAACCCAGAGAAGGTCAAAGCAGTCAAGGACATGAGCCCGCCGAAGACCCTCAAAGAGATGCAGAAGCTCACCGGGCGTGTGACCGCACTAGGACGCTTCATATCCAAGCTGGGGGAACGAGCACTGCCCTTCTTCAAGCTGATGAAGAAGAAGGGCCCCTTTGAATGGAGTGAAGAGGCCGACAAGGTGTTCCAGGATCTCAAGAGGTACTTAACCAGCCCTCCGGTGATGGTAGCCCCGCGTCCTTGAGAGCCCCTAGTGCTCTACCTTGCAGCCACCCCTACTCCGCCAGCGCAGCCCTAGTGGCAGTTAGGGAGGAGCGTCGGACCAAGGCCGCAACAACCGTCTGGGACGAAGCAAAGCAGAGCCAAGAAGGCTTCACAGAGACCGCGACCGCAGCCAAAAAGGATCAGCCGCAGCAAGGGGGCACACCCGGAACAGAAGAGGCCCCTCCAAGAGATCAGTCGCTGGGGGCTCCGTCGTCTCAGGAGGCACCCCTACCTCCGGAGGACGCAAGCAGCGCCAGCACTCTCAATCTCGTCGAGCACCTCGTGTACTTCGTCAGCACGGTGCTACGAGACGCAAGGGTGCGGTACCCTATGCCTCAAAAACTCCTCCTCGCGCTGCTGGTGGCCTCACGCAAGCTGCGACACTACTTCCAAGGCCATCCAATCAAGGTCGTCTCAACGTACCCCTTGGAAAGGGTACTCAGGAGCCCCAACTCAGCTGGGAGAGTCACTGAGTGGAACATCGAGCTGCAAGCGTTTCAGATAGAGTTTAGCATGACCAGAGTCATCAAGGGGGCTGCACTTGCGGACTTCGTGGCGGAATGGGCAGAGGCGCCAGGCCTTGAGGCTGGTGAGGATCGATCGCTTTCCCCGGGAAGCGAGGCACCGGATGGCTGGGTCATGTACTTCGATGGGGTGTTCTCCCGACATGACATAGGGGCTGGCGCGGTGCTCGTATCTCCCACTCAAGACAAGCTCTATTACACCGTACAACTCTGTTTCCAGCATGGAGAGAAGGTCTCCAACAACATAGCAGAGTACGAAGGCCTGATAGCAGGCCTAAAGGCTGCAGTCGCCTTTGGGGTAAAGCGCCTCACCATCAAGCGTGATTCACAGCTCCTCGTCAACTTCTCCAACAAAGTATACGAGCCAAAGGACGAGCACATGGAAGCCTACCTCGCGGAGGTCCGCATGATGGAGAAGCAGTTCTGGGGGCTGGAGTTGCAGCATGTGCCCCGCGGCACCAATCAAGAGGCTGATGACATCTCCAAGAGGGCATCCAGGCGGCTGCCTCTGGAGCCTGGTGTCTTTGAGGAGCGACTCTTCAAGCCCTCGGCGGCGCCATCACTATCAAGCACGGCGCAGCCTCCGGAAGAGCTCCCTCAGCCGCCTGCCTCCGGAGCCCCGATCTGCGGCCCAGCCTCAGGGGCACGCCTGCTCCTGGCGTCGAAGCCTCAGAAAGGATGCTGGATTACAGAGCTCAGAAACTACCTGACACAACGGACCTTGCCGGAGAAGGAGGAGGAAGCAGAGCACGTGGCGCGGCAGGCCACGGCCTACTGCATCAAGGAAGGAGAGCTCTACCGAAGGCGACCAAATGATGTGTCCCTATGTTGCATTTCCAGAGAGCAAGGGAAGGAGCTGCTGGCAGACATACACGATGGGGACTGTGGGCATCACTCATCATCGCGGACCCTCGTTGGCAAGGCATTCCGCAGCGGGTTCTATTGGCCCATGGCACTCAGTGACGCCGTGGAGCTAGTGAAGGCTTGTGAGGCCTACCAATTCCATGCCAAGCAGATCCATCAGCCGGCGGGGGGTCTGCAGACTATACCCCTTTCATGGTCGTTCGCAGTCTGGGGACTGGACATTCTGGGCCCGTTCCCTCGGGCGTCGGGGGGCTATCGCTATCTCTACGTTGCCATGGACAGGTTCACCAAGTGGGCTGAGGTGGAAGCTGTCCGCACCATCCCCGCAGGCTCCACGGTCAAGTTCATCAAGGGCCTCGTGAGCCGCTTCGGAGTGCCCAACCGCATCATCACCGACAACGGTTCGCAATTCACCAGTAACCTCTTCAAAACATATTGTGCTAACCTTGGAACACAGATATGCTACGCTTCAGTAGCGCACCCCCGGAGCAACGGTCAGGCCGAGCGAGCCAATGCAGAGGTCCTAAGGGGCCTCAAAACCAGGACCTTCAAGAAGAAGCTGGAGGACTGCGGCAGGGGCTGGTACGACGAGCTCCACTCCGTGTTGTGGTCTATCCGGACGACCGCGGCCAAACCAACTGGCGAGACTCTGTTCTTCCTCGTCTACGGAGCTGAGGTAGTCCTCCCCCACGAGGTCAGGCATCGTTCCGCACGGGTCCTGGCGTTCGACGAGGTGCAGCAGGACGCCATGCGGGGGACGGATCTCGTGCTGGGGGAGGAACGACGTCGAGAGGCCGCACTGCGAGCAGCAAGGTATCAACAGGCGCTGCGGCAGTACCACTGCCGCAACATCCGCCCCAGGACTCTTGAGGTAGGGGACCTCATGCTCAGGCGGGTCCTCTCCAGGGAAGGGTTGCACAAGATCTCTCCCATGTGAGAGGGCCCGTTCAAGGTTGTTCATCTTTCCAGGCCCGGCTCCGCGTGCTTAGAGACCCAAGAGGGAGTACCCATAAAGAACGCGTGGAACATTCAACATCTCCGGAGGTTCTACCCCTGAGCGAGGCCTAGTGCCTGTGGAAAAGGCCCGGTGCCTATGAAGAAGGCCAACGCATGTGAAGCTACCGCATTTTGGAGAAGGCCCGGTGCCTGTGAAGAAGGCCGACGCCTGTGAAGCTACCGCATTTTGGAGAAGACCCGGTGCCTGTGAACAAGGCCAACGCCTGTGAAGCTACCGCGTTTTGGAGAAGGCCCAGTGCCTGTGAACAAGGCCAATGCCTGTGACGCTCGCTGCCGTGACACTCTCACGTAATAATGAGTGGGGCTGTACACGCCCCGGAGTCTTCGGAGTGCCACCCTCTGGCCTCGGTGGCTCCCGCCCACGCCCAGTGGCAGCACTTAGCTCCCCGCTGGTGAGAAGACGTCGAATACTAGATTAGGTGCCGAACGCGGCTTTTTCATTTGCTTTCTGCAGTTGGCTTGTTCTTTCCTATTTGGAGTTTTATCGAAGTTGTCCCTGCTTCTGGCTCGAGCCCCCCCTTTTTTCTCCTTTTTTGCTCACCTGCTTTGGTTTTCCCATGCGCAAGTCTCGCAAGGGAGGTACCCGGGCGCCCTCACGAGTGTTTTCTGCCTCGGTCGCCTAAAGCCCTCCTATCCGGGTCCACTGAAGGAGCACCACTCCCAGTCCTTGCCCCACGGGCATCGCGACACGAGCACGGGACCTGGGTCGGTCGCCCCCGCAACCAAACTAAAAGCTACCCCTCTTGACTAACCCTTGTAGGACATAAAGGGCACGGCAAGGCCTCGACCTCGGGAGGCAAAGACCGCTACAAGCCTCCACGGGTTAAGTAACTCCCGGACACGGGTACACGACACGGAAACGTAGCACGGAAATAACAGAAATAACATGATAATTACAATAACGGTTTAACATGCCCCCGCGGGGCCCTACACTACTTCCTCTTTTTGCAGGAAAAGAAGAAAGGCAAAAAGGGCATGACTAGCTCGGCACCAGCCCATGACGGGGGCTTGTACTGCCTCTGGAGCTCAGTCAGAGTCCCTCTTCTCTCTTCACCAGGACGCGACGGCGGACCGGCCCGCTGCCTTCCCCCAGGCGGGCGCGACAACGTGGGGGCTGGTCACGACCCCCGCTGGAGGAGGTGCTACCTGAAGGAGAGTCGCCAAATCTCGGCGAGCCCCGGGCGCTGCAACCCACGCGCCTGTCGTCATCCTCGCCCTAGTCAACGCCAAGGTTGAGCACCCTGCCACGGCCATCGTCTTCGGGGCAGCACCCAGCACGGCGACCGTCTTCCCTGAACACCCTCACGTAGAGGGTGGCGTCGCCATCGAACCTGAAGTGCAGGGTGCACAGCCAGCCCAGGCCACGTGCGCGGGCAAAAGTTTGCCAGCCACGGGTCAGGGCCAAACCCCCGGTGGCGGAAACCTCTAGCGAAGCCCAGGATGCCCTGCTGTAGCAGCCGTCCGCCTGAAGCCAGAGGCCGCCCGGAGCGCCGGCTGGAAGCTCACCTATGAAGAAGCGAGGAAGCTGGAGCCAAGTGCTGGTCCGGTCCGCCGACCACACAACAAACTCTGGCAGCACTTCCTTCGAGCGGAAGCGTGGTCTGGGGGTCCGCACGGCCACAGCGTGCCTCCCGTCGATGACCGGGCGCTCGTTGCCGCGCAGAGAGCTGCCTCCGCGACCGCGGGAAGCCACCACGGGGGACGCGGGGTGCTTGCGGGGGTGGCCCCGACCGCGCTTGATCGGAGGAGAGTCAGGCCCTTCCTGGCGAGCCTTTCCCTTCTTCGCAGCCGAGAACCTCTTCGGTGGAGCCATGAGATGGTGAGCAATCAGAGCGAAGAAGAGGAGGAGTAGCAGAGGGAGATGAACTGGAGCGGCTCGCGCCGTTCCGTACTTATAGCCAGAGGAGGCCAACCGTCGGCCTCCACGATCGCAGGTAATCATGACCCGTTTTTGCATGCAGGGACTTGTCCAGTCGTGCGGTTGCCAAGGCATCATGGGGAAGCGAAGACGCCCACGTCCAATCAACCGCCACACGGCGCCCAAGGCCACAGGCTATTGGGGCCCGCGGTGCTTCGCACTTGCCCCTTCGCTTCTCTGCTAAGCCAAGTCCGGGCGCGCCTTGGGCCCGGGGGCAACTGTCGGCATTCTGGGAACAGGGCTCCCCAGACTTGCCTGCCTGCGGCCTGTGGCGTGGCTCAAGTGGGGGCCCAATGCAGCCCAGCTCCATCAACTCAAGCTCAAGACACTCGCGAGGGGCCAAGCCTCACGGGGCGGATGGCAGGGAGCTTCCTCGGGAGCAGCCTCCTCGGGCAGGCTCACGAGGAGGCGGAGAGATCAAGGCAGGGCATCTCCCGCGGGGCCCGTGACGCAAGCCATGACGATCAAGGACCAGGCAGGCGCCAGGTGGGCGCCGGCCTACGCAGTGTCCTTGTTTCCCTTTCGGTGCAAAGGGGGCAAGCACAGGCCAAGGCATCAGGCAAAGGTTACCGTTTCGGTGCAACAAGACCAAGAATAGCAGAACGGCAGGATGAAGGGCATTGTGGAGCCCAGGGCGGCGTCACCGTCAGGACCTTTGGCAGCCGAAGACCAACTTTAGTCAGGATAAGTGTACCAGATGTTCCCCTTCAAAATGGACAATTGTTGGCGCCCTTCCCGCTCATTACTTGGGGAGAGGCCCAGGGCCTCGCTCTATAAATAGGACTAGCCACCACAATCGAAAGATCATCTAGAGATCGACCAGAGAGAGAGAAGCGACTGAACTCACCCAAGCAGTTCATCGCACCAGCTCAGGAACAGCCCCTCGCGAGGTTGTTCTCCCTTTGTACTGTTCATCATCAGCCCCTGAGGCAATCCACCACACCACACACTGGAGTAGGGTATTACACCACAATGGTGGCCTGAACCAGTATAAATCTCGTGTCCCTTGTGTGTTCATCTTTCTTGCTTAGATCTTTGCGAGACTTCAAGACGTGAGCTGGTAGGGGAGAAATCTTCGTGCGCACCCCAGTGTTCGAACCTCAAGGGTCTGCCGGAACCCGAAATCCGACAGGCACATATGGAAAAAGAACGCACATGTGATGGGCAAAAAGCCATTAAAGTAATTATGTTTAGCTTCCGTATAGGAAGCCCCCAGGTATAGCTTACACATATAGTGCGGCCGGAGTCATCCGGGCGTCCGTACTGTAATAAATACTTTGTGTGAAGAGGAAAAAAAGGGTCGAGAAAGGAAAAGGGAGAGAGCATGATTAAAAAGGAGGGGGTAAGGAGACGAACACTAAGTTCGGCGCTAGGCATAGAATCTCCGGAGTCTGGCCGCGTTCCATGGGTTCAGCTCGAGTCTGTTATCGGATGCATTACGTAAGCGGTACGCTCCTCCGGTGAGAACTTTATCAATGACGAAGGGACCTTCCCACTTAGGTTTGAGCTTGTCCTTCTTCTTCTCCAGTAGGCATAGAACAAGTTCGCCAATATTATAAGTTTTGGCCCGCACTTCTCTGCTTTGGTACCGTCGAGCCTGCTGCTGATAGAATGCGGAGCGGGCTTTTGCGACGTCGCGCTCCTCCTCCAAGGCATCCAAGTTATCCTGCCGATCTAACCCGGCTTCCTTCTCTTCGTACATACGCACGCGAGGCAAATCATGTATTACGTCGCAGGGTAGTACTGCTTCTGCGCCGTACACCATAAAAATGGTGTGTATCTGGTGGTGCGATTCGGCGTGGTCCACAGCCCCCTGAGTACAGAGTCGAGCTCTTGGACCCAGTGCGTGTCCGACTCTGTCAAGGACCGCACTAGTCTGGGTTTGATGCCGCTCATGATGAGACCGTTTGCCCGTTCGACCTGACCGTTTGTTTGGGGATGGTAGACGAAAGCGTAGTAAAGCTTAATGCCCATTTTGCCGCATCAAGTTTTCACTTCATCGACTGTGAAATTTGAGCCATTATCAGTGATGATGCTGTAGGGGACGTCATATCGGTGTACAACCCCGGATATGAAATCTATTACTGGTCCGAATTCGGCCGTTTTGACTGGTTTGGCTTCTATCCATTTGGTGAACTTGTCCACCATGACCAATAAGTATTTTTTTCTTATGGCTTCCCCCTTTAAGAGGTCCGACCATATCCAGCCCCCAGACCACGAAGGGCCAGGTTATGGGGATTGTTTGGAGAGCGGTAGGGGGCATATGACTCTGATTGGCAAAGAGCTGGCAACCGACGCAGTGTTGGACTAGGTCCTGTATGTCTGCTCGGGCCGTCGGCCAATAGAAGCCTGTACGGAAGGCCTTGCTAACTAGTGCTCGAGCCGCGGCGTGGTGCCCGCCCAGTCCGGCATGGATTTCGGCCAAGAGCTGCTACCCTTCCTCTTCGTAGATGCACCTTTGGAGCATTCCGGTCGCACTTTTCTTATAGAGTTACCCTTCATGGACTTTGTAAGCTTTAGAACGCCGCATGATGCAACGTGCTTCATTTTGGTCTTCGGGAAGCTCCTGCCTATTTAGGTAGGCCAAGAAAGGCTCAGTCCACTGGGCGATTACAACCATGATTTCGTGGGCCGAAGATGTTATTTTGGTGGTCAAGCCTCCGATTATGTCTGATAGTTTGGAATCTTGAGGTGTATTCGGATCCGTCCTAGTATTGCCGGACTCCCCTTCCCATACCACGGATGGCTTGAACAGCCTTTCCAGGAATATGTTAGGTGGGACAGGGTCACGTTTAGCGCCGATGCGGGCGAGGGTATCCGCCGCTAGATTGTTTTCTCGAGCCACATGGTGGAATTCGAGCCCCTTGAACCAAGCTGACATTTTGAGGACGACGTTACGGTAGGCCGCCATTTTCGGATCCTTGGCATCAAAGCCTCCGTTTATTTGTGATATTGCGAGGTTTGAATCCTCGCGCACTTCTAGGCATTGAATGCCCATAGAGACCGCCATCCAAAGACCGTGCAACAGAGCCTCGTATTCGGCTGCATTGTTGGAGTCTGTGTATAATATTTGGAGTACGTACTCGACCGTATCTCTGGTGGGAGACGTCAGGACTACGCCTGCTCCCAATTTGGCCAGCATTTTAGAGCCGTCGAAGTGCATGATCCAATAAGAGTACGCGTCGTACTCTTTATGGAGTTCGGCTTCTGTCCATTCGGCGACAAAGTCAGCCAGTACTTGCGACTTGATGGCCCACCATGGCTTGTATGTTATGTCGAACGGAAGGAGTTCGATGGCCCATTTAGCAATCCGGCCTGTAGCGTCGTGGTCCGATCATGCACGTCACCTTGTTGAAGTCTTTGAAGTCGACGCATAGGCATCCGGACAATCGACAATTTGATTCTTCTTAGTGAGGAATATGTTCCAAAGCTTGCGGGCGGACTCTTCGGGCTGTTGGATTATGTAACTTAAATCGTCCGCATCCGGAGGCCGGACATAAGTCCCTTGAAAATTGGCCCTGAAAGCGTCCTCGAGTTCCTCCCAACTTCCAATTGAATTTTCGGGGAGGCCTTTCAACCAGTGTCGAGCTGGTCCCTTCAACTTGAGGGGAAGGTATTTGATCGCGTGGAGGTCATCTCCACGAGCCATATGTATATGCAGGATAAAATCCTCGATCTAGACCCCTGGGTCTGTCGTTCCATCGTATGCCTCTATGTTCACAGGTTTAAAACCCTGTGGAAATTCAAGGTCCAGTACTTCTTCGGTGAAGCACACGGGGTGAGCGGCCCCTCTATATCTGGACGTGCTGTGGCATGTAGTCGGCTGTTGTTGTGTTTGGTGTTTATTTCGGATTGGTATCCGATCGGTATGATCGTTTTGGTGACCATAGTCCCACGCCGTGGTGTGTCCTTTAGATCCGTAGATGGACCTAGCCGCGCCGGCTTTCTTATCCAGGTGCTCACGTAAATCGTGTGCGGCATCGGTAGCTGCTTTGTTGCGGTTATGAAGTGGTTCGTCCAGCCTCCTGGTCGTGTTGTTCTTTGGTGGAACGGCCTCGTCGTCGAATTCTGGCAGCATCTTACGTTTTGGATAGCTCTTTGTATGGCGATCATCGCCGTATCTTTCTTCAGTGTCTAGGACTTTATTCCATCTGCAATTGAGCGTTTCTTGTGCGGCCTTTAGCTGTTGCTTCTGCTTCTTTAGACTTCTCGCAGTGGCCATAAGCCTTCTGTGGAGGTTATCTCGTTCCACGCATGTCTCCGGGATGATGAATGCATCATCGTCCGGACTGTGTTCTTGTCCTGGGGCGGTTTGATGAACTCGTCCCTCGGGATCGTTGTGATCGGGCGTTTGTTCTGGACTGTGTTCGGCGTGATCTGGCTCATCCTGCTCCATCGCTGGGTCCATCTGGTCGTTGTTGCCTTCGGAGTTGACTGGGGTGTCGATCTTTCTGGCGCTCTTGTCGCTATTTTTACTGTTGCTGGACTTGGAGCGGCGTCTGCGTCGTCGTTTTGGTTTTTGCCCGGGGGTCTTATCTTCCTGATTGTCGCTGTCGTCCTCCTTAGGCATATCCACCATGTATATATCGTATGACGGGGTAGCTGTCCACTGCCTAGTGAGCGGTGGTTCCTGTTCTTCTCCTGCATCGTCGTCCATACTGTCGATGTCTTCGGAGTCAAAGTCAAGCACGTGGGTTAAGTCATCGACCATGGCGATGAAGTGGGTGGTGGGTGGGCCACGAATTCCTTTGTCGCCTGCTTCCCACTCGAGCCGGACATAGTTCGGCCAAGAGCCTCCTGACAAAGGGGGAGACTTTAACGAGTTCAGCACGTCGCCAAAGGACGAGTTCTGGAAGATATCCGCTGCAGTGAACTCCATACAGGAGCCCAACCAGGTTCGGCGGGCTCCGGAGAGCGCGGACTGGAACCTATAGCCGGATACGAGTCCGGGGGTACGGTGTCACAGGCTTCCTCGAGGGTGAGGCCTGTGTTTGGCTCTACCGTCGATGGGTGCGTGGCCCGCAGGACAGGGTCCATCCACCCGTCCTTGGGTAGCGCGATCTGCTCCGGATTTAGGTCCGGGGCTACTGCGGGGGTGATATCCCGAGCATTATCCGACAACAGGTCTAAGCCATGCTCATCGTGACTGTCCGGCGCTCCCGGCACAGGCCCGAATCCGTTAAAGATCAAGTCTCCGTGGATATCCGCCATGTAGTTCAGGTTTCCAAACCTGATCTGATGGCCATGGGCGTAGCTGTCGATCTGCTCCAGTTGGCCAAGCGAATTGGCCCGCGGTGCGAAGCTGCCGAACACAAAGATCTGTCTGGGGAGAAAAGTCTCACCCTGAACCGAGATGTTGACGATTGAAGGAGCCATCAAGCCTTGCAGCAACGACACCGAGGAACTCTCAATTAAAGCACCAATGTTGGTGTCAAAACCGGCGGATCTCGGGTAGGGGGTCCCGATCTGTGCGTCTTAGGCTGATGGTAACAGGAAGCAAGGGACACAATGTTTATCCAGGCTCGGGCCCTCTCGATGGAGGTAAAACCCTACTTCCTGCTTGATTAATATTGATGATATGAGTAGTACAAGAGTAGATCTACCACGAGATCATAGAGGCTAAACCCTAGAAGCTAGCCTATGATGATTATGATTGTGATCGGCCTTCTAAGGACCAACCTCTCCGGTTTATATAGACACCGGAGAGGGCTTGGGTTTACATGGAGTCGGTTACAAGGAAGGAAATATAATATCCGGATCACCAAGCTTGTCTTCCACGCAAAGGAGAGTCCCACCCGGACATGGGCGGAGTCTTGAGTCTTGTATCTTCACGCTCCAATAGTCCGGACGAAGAATATAGTCCGGCTGTTCAGATACCCCCTAATACAGGACTCCCTCACCTGGGGAACCCTGTGTTGCCTGTATTTTTGGAAATCCCGGGGTACTGAGTGATTCTTCTATGGACCGCCACCCAGGCTCAAAGGGATCATGAGATTATTCATGCTAGAAACTTCTGTGTGCAGCCGCAAGCTACTATGGGTTCTAGCATAGTTGATTAAGTCGTGTGAACTCTTACAGTGGTAGACTAGTAGATGTAGGGGAAAGTAGGTGTAACTGTCTACCCATCATAAGATGCTAATGCTTCTGAAATACTGTGTCTCGGTCATCCGTTTAAAAAACACCATGTAGTACGAGAAATCTAACGGAGGAGATCGAGTCTTGCGGGGAAAAGTACGCAAACCTCTGCAGAGTGTACAAACTAATCATGGTTAGCCATGTCCCTAGTTATGGACGTTTTGAGTCTCTAGTTACTTGCATTATCATGTGAATCTCATCATGTTACTTTTAATTTAATTTGTTGGGTTTGATGATGATGCTTAATTGGGATTGAGTTGGGTGAACCTTCTCAATGTTTAACAACCACCATGATAGTTAAATAAAATTTACTCTTTTGTTGTAGGGAGAAATTGGCTTTATGCAAAAATGTAACCATAGAGCTTTCCACCAGCCATATATGCATGTAGTGATAGCATTATTCTGTTCATTACTCTCTATGTGTTACATTGCTAGCATATTCCATGTGTTGACCCGTTTTCGGGCTGCAACGTTCATGTTGCATACTTTTCAGACGACGAGTAAGGTGCCTTAGGTCATGATCTTTCACTCAGTGACGTCGTTGGAGTTGATGGACTCGCTTTATCTTCCAAGCCTTCCGCTATTATCGTTATTAGATGGCCTTAAGCCATGTTTATTGTAATAAGTTCTCTTTTGAGACCTTCGATGTAATAAGTGTGTGATTGCTACTCTATTATAAATCCTTCAAGTACTATGCATGTCAGCATTACCGATCCAGGGATGACACTGATGCACAGAGATCAGACTATTTGAGGTCTGGTCGCTACAAGATGGTATCAGAGCACACACTGACTGTAGGACACGACCACTAAGCTAAAGCCCTAGATCACTACTCGCTTCTCATTTTTGACTCCTCTCCCTTTTCTACTCTTTATGATGGCGGATGTAAGGAATAAGTTCACACAACCGGATGAAGATACACCCTTTGGACGCCACTTGAAGGAAGTCACTAGATACCTGAACATTGGAGTACCAAGATTCACCAGGACCTACATCGCCACTTTACCAGAAGAGGAGCATTGGATGATTCAAGTTCAAGTTCCAGGAAGGACGTTCATGCCCGTCACTGAGCCCATAGAGTTTTCCTTTGATGCACCAACCTGGAGTCTAGGAAAGAGCATGGGAGCCCACATCACCATGGGACACATTGGAGAAGTTTACCACAAGGATCTCAAGGATACTATTTACCAAATTTGTGGGCGCCGAGATGAGCAATGGGACATGATCAGCACCAGGAAGGATAGATCAATTGCAGCTTTCATCCAGGAGTTAAACCAACGCATTCGACGCCATGAGAACCAGATGTGCGCAGGCATGATAGATCTGAAGAAGGCAATGACCAAGATCACGGAGCTGGAAGAAGAACTCAAGTCTACACGCGATGGATATGAGGAGGAAATGACAACACTCGTGGAGAAGAATGATGACCTGAAGAAGAAGCTAAAAGTATTCATGGGATTCCCCGCGCCAAGAGGAGATGACGACGATTGCACTTGCCTGGAGAACTACATCATCATCGACGACACCGACTCAGACCCCGATGATAGTGATGATGACTTTGTTGATGAAGCTGGAGCAAATATCATGTAGTCTTCGACAGATCAATTTTTCTAGTCGACCACCATAAAAGTAGTAGTATTCCCCCCATGTATATAGTATAGTCTGAGCACTTTTTGTAACGATAGTTAGACCATTGTATGCCCTTGTTTGAATTGATTGAGGTGATATGATTGTGTTTGTCTCATGTGCATATGGGTAGTGTTCTCTCTCTAGACCTCATTCTATTCTATTTTCTCGTCTTTTCTAAAACCTCAGATGCCTCCGAGACGTGACAATGGATTTGCTTTCCCACCGGAGCTCACTCAGTTGATCCAGTAGCAGAATGCATTGACGCAGATACTAGTCCAGAATCAGAATCAGGGGAACAACAATAACAACAACAACAACAACAACCCACCACCACCACCTGTTGATCACTTAGCCCGTTTCTTGAGGCTGAATCCGCCGGTGTTCTCCAGTAGCACCGAGCCGATAGTTGCAGATGATTGGCTCCGCAAGATTGGAAGGGAGTTGACCACTGCAGGATGCACAGATGCGGAGAGAGTGCATTTTGCCGCACATCAGCTTGATGGACCCGCAACATCATGGTGGGAGAATTTCACAGCCACTTACCCCATTGACACTGTCACATGGGACCAGTTTCAGCAGGCTTTCCGTACTACCCATGTTTCAGCAGGAGCTATGGCCATGAGGAAGCGTGAGTTTCGCAACTTGTGCCAAGGAGGATGTACTATTGGCCAGTATGTGGATGATTTTAGTAAGCTAGCACGTTATGCCCCAAATGACGTTGCTACGAATGCAGCTAAGCAGGAGAAGTTTCTAGAAGGACTGAATGATGAGCTGAGCATGCAGTTGATGGTGGCAACCTTCAACAATTACCAGGAGTTGGTAGACTGAGCTCTCATGATTGAAGGGAAGCAGCAGCAAATTGACAAACCGCAAGAGGAAGTACGGACAAGGAAAGTACAATTCTAGAGCTCAGCAGAAGCCTCATTTTAACTCGGGAGGACCTTTTTAGCTTACCCATGGAGGAGGGAGTTCGCACAACCATAGTGGCCCCAAGAATGGCAATGGGAATGGAGGAAGCAACGGCTAGAACCGTACCAACCCATCAACCCCAGCCAAGAAGGACCTGAGCCACGTCACTTGTTACAAGTGCCAGAAGACTGGACATTATGCCAATGAATGTCCTAAAGCTAAGAATGGAAATGGAAATGGAAGCTCTGGGAAGAAGCCGAACCCTTTCAACAGGGGACAGGTGAACCACGTTAACGTGGAGGAGGTTGAAGCCCAGCCAGATGCAGTAATAGGTAAGTTTCTGGTTAAGTCATTTACTGCAATCGTTCTTTTTGATACTCATGCATCGCATTCATACATATCAAGGGGATTTGTGGATAAGTATAAACTGCCCACCAAAGTTCTTAAAACACCTATGTTAGTAAGCTCACCAGGAGCGGAGTATATGGCCAGTCAAGGATGTCTTCAGATGCCATTGACCATAGGTAGGCATGTTTTCCCCTCGGATCTAATAATTTTGGAGTCACAAGGTTTGGATGTGATTCTGGGTATGGATTGGCCATCGATGTATGGAGGAAACATCGATTGCGCCAGTAAGTCGATTTTGCTCACCACCCCAGAAGGAAGAAGAATCAAGTATGTACCATGGCATGAGCCGAAGAGGACCCAAGTGAATTCCTTATCAGGAGTTGTACAGGAGGAAGTACTAGTGGTGAAGGATTTCCCCGATGTATTTCAGAAGAGTTGCCAGGCATGCCACCGGATAGAGACATTGAGTTTTTGATTGAGCTTTTGCCAGGCACAGGGCCAATATCTAAGAGACCGTACAGGATGCCCGCAAAGGATTTGGAGGAAATTAAGAAGCGGATTAAGGAGTTACTGGATAAAGGCTATATTCGCCCAAGTTCGTCACCTTGGGGATCACCAGTACTTCTAGTGGAGAAGAAGAATGGATCATTGAGGATGCTTGTTGATTATCGAGGATTGAATGAAGTGACAATCAAGAACAAGTACCCACTGCCGATGATCAATGATCTGTTTGATTAGTTGCAAGGAGCTAAAGTATTTTCCAAGATCGATCTGCGATCAGGATACCACCAGTTGAAGATTCGAGAGCAGGATATACCTAAGACGGCTTTTACCACAAGGTACGGGCTATATGAGTATAGCGTTATGTCATCTGGTCTGACTAACGCACCTGCCTATTTCATGAACATGATGAACGAAGGTGTTTATGGAGTTTCTGGATAAGTTCGTCGTGGTGTTCATTGATGATATTTTGGTCTACTCGAAGAATGAAGAGGAGCATAAGGAGCATTTGCGTTTGGTATTTGGGAAGCTCAGAGAACATCAGTTGTATGCCAAGTTCAGCAAGTGTGAGTTTTGGTTGAAGGAAGTTGGATTCCTCGGACATGTTATATCCGGAGAAGGAATAGCAGTAGACCCCACCAAGGTTGTCACTATGACAAATTGGGAAGCACCCACGTCAGTTGGAGAGATCCAGAGTTTTCTTGGACTCGCAGGATACTATCGGAGGTTCATTGAGAATTTCTCGAAGATTGCCAAACCCATGGCAGAATTGTTGAAGAAGGACACCAAATTCAAATGGACTGAGAAATGTGAAGCCATTTTCCAAGAGTTGAAGAAACATTTGGTTACATCACCGGTGTTGATTCTGTCAGATCAGCGCAAGGATTATGAAGTATATTGCAACGCTTCTCGTCGAGGACTTGGAGCAGTGCTTATGCAGGAGGGAAGAGTTGTTTCATATGCCTCATGAAAGATTAAGCCCCATGAGTTGAATTATGACATGCATGATTTGGAGTTAGCAGCCGTGGTTCATGCATTGAAGACATGGAGACATTTTCTCATCGGAAACCATTGTGAGATGTACACAGATCACAAGAGTTTGAAATACATCTTCACACAGAAGGAGTTAAATCTTAGGCAAAGGAGATGGTTGGATCTCATTAAGGATTATGATATGAGATTGCATTATCACCCCAGAAAGGCTAACATAGTAGCCGATGCGTTGAGCCGCAAGAGCCATGTCAACACACTCACGACCGAAGAGTTACCCAAGGAGTTAGCCGAGGATCTTCGCGAGCTATGTTTGGAAATAGTTCCGAGAGGCTATGTAGCAGCACTGGAGATTCAGTATACTTTGATGGATAAGATCAGAGAAGCTCAGAAGACTGATAAGGAGATTGTCGAGATAAAGGAGAAGAAGATGCAAAGGAAAAGCCAAGGGATTTCGTGAGGATGAGCACGATACCTTATGGTTTGAGGACCGCGTTTATGTGCCCAATGACCCAGAGATCAGGAAGTTGATTCTGCAGGAGGCCCATGATTCACCGTATTCAATTCACCCAGGGAATGCCAAGATGTATATGGATTTGAAGGACACTTTCTAGTGGACCGGAATGAAGAAGGATATTGTGGAGTATGTAGCAGTTTGTGATGTATGTCAGAGAGTGAAGGCAGAGCATCAGAAGCCAGTAGGATTGCTACAGCCGTTGCCGATACCCGAATGGAAGTGGGATAAGCTAGGCATGGATTTTATTATGGCATTGCCTAGGACTCGTTCAGGCTATGACTCAATATGGGTTTTAGTCGATCGTTTGACGAAGGTAGCTCATTTCATCCCAATGAAGGCCACTTATACAAGTGCTAAGTTGGCAAAGATATACATGACCAGGATCGTATGTCTGGATGGAGTTCCAAGGACCATTGTATCGGATAGAGGAACCCAGTTTACCTCAAAGTGCTGGAATCAGTTGCATGAAACTTTGGGTACCAGGCTAGAGTTCAGTACAGCCTTTCATCCACAGACAGATGGACAGACCGAGAGAGTCAATCAGATTCTGGAGGACATGTTGAGAGCTTGTGCTCTAGATTATGGATCTAGTTGGGACGACAATTTGCCATATGCAGAGTTCTCTTACAACAACAGTTATCAATCCAGTTTGAAGATGGCCCCTTTCGAAGCTTTGTACAGAAGGAGGTGCTGGACACTGTTGTTGTGGGATGAAGTTGGAGACCGCCAGTTGTTTGGACCAGATTTGATTAAAGAGTCTAAAAAGAAGGTTAAGTTGATTCGCGATAGGCTCAAGGTAGCCCAATCCAGGCAGAAGAGCTATGAGGATTCTAAACGCAAGGAGACAGTTTACAATGTTGGAGGCAGAATTTATCTTCGTGTGTCCCCACTTCGAGGAGTTAAGCGTTTTGGAGTTAAGGGAAAGTTAGCACCATGTTTTGTGGGACCATGCAAAGTTTTGGAGCGTATGGGAGAAGTTTCTTACAAGTTGGAATTGCCCGAAGGATTGTTAGGAGTTCATGATGTGTTCCATGTTTCCCGGTTGAAGAAGTGCCACGCGGAAATGGCCGATATACCGCTGAGAGATACAGTGCCACTGGAAGCGATTCAGTTGGATAGCGATTTGACCTATGAGGAGAAACCAGTCAAGATTCTCGAGTTTGCCAGCCGAGTCACGCGCGGCAAGGTTATCAAGTTTTGCAAAGTTCAGTGGAGCCACCATACCAAGGATGAAGCCACCTGGGAGCGAGAGGAAGACCTACTGAAGGACCACCCTCACCTATTTTCTAGCCAACCCGAATCTCGAGGGCGAGATTCATCTTAAGGGGGGTAGGTTTGTAACATCCCAAATTTTTAATTTGGAATGTTATACATTACATCATCATTGCATATCATATTTTATTGTTTGATTTGATCCTAGAAATTCTACGCAACTCAAGGACCCACGGAGAGAGTTGGGGATTTCGTTATTTTCATATTTGAATTTTTCTCAAATTTTGAAAAAAGGATCATTTGATTTTAATTATTTTATCTTCGTATATTTCTTTTATGAAAATAAAAGAGAAGGAATAAAATGACTTTCCCAAAATAAAGAAATGTTGGTGATTTAATAATAAAATCAAATAAGATTTTATTTCGGAGTTTTATCGCTATTTTATTTGAATTAGGAAAATGCGCGTTTTTCAAAATTACAATTTAGGCCCAAACAAATTTTCATCTTGTCCAACTTATTTTTAGAGGACGGGGAAAATTTATTTTGGGATTTTTGGAGTCCGTTTAGTATTTCTTTTCTTTCATTTTCTGCACGTCAGAATTATTTTCAAAAAAAAGGAAACCGGCTTCGGGCCGTACCCGAGCGGGACTCCTCGGGCCAGCCCTTATAAGCCGCTACCCCCGGCGCCCCCAGCCCACCCAGCCGCCCCGCCCCTGAAACCCTAACCCTAGCCCGCCACCATAGCTGCGCGCCACCGCCGCCATCGCCCCGCGTCGTCGTCGTCGCGCGTCACCGCCGCCGACCCCGCCACCCGTCCCGCTGCCACCCCGTGCCCCGCCGCCAGATCCGCCGCCCGTAGCCGCCGCTGCCTTGCCGGAGTTCTCACCGGACCCGAGGTAGCCGCCGCCGGTTTTTTATATAAAACCGTTCATTTAAAAAAACCTAGATCCTTTTTTTAGATCGGTTCATCGGTTTTTTTCTCAGTTTAGTTATTTAGCTGACGTTCGTCAGTATGTTCGTTTTAACGAACGGTTTTCGTCATTTAGCTGCAGACAGTGAACGTTCATTCGTTAGCATGTTCGTTCGTTTTCTTTTTCTCGGTTTTTTCATGATTATTCTGGATCGCAATTCCAAATCCGATTTTCGTTTTAGTATAACTTTTCGCTCGTTTATCGGAATCAGGAGATTCAAGCGCCTAGAGTTTCGTCTCGAAACCCTCTTTCCGTTTAACCAACTCAAACAAGTTTTTGCTACTGTAAAATTTGACTTAGGTCCAGATTAGTAAATGAAGCTTGTTTCTTTCGCCGTTTGAGTTTCGTTGCTTCGTTTGATTTGATTCTTTTTGCAAACTGGAGTTCTTAAGTTGAACTCTCTGGTTAGATCACTTATTTGAGTTTTACCCATGCTTTAGATGAGTGCTTATTGTATCCTTTTTTGTTTATGATAGAGTACCCGGAGTGCGCAGCGTGCTACTATGAGTCTCTAGGTTTCACGGATCATCAGCAAGGCAAATAACACTTTGATCGTACCTCTTTACTACCCAGTTTTATTGCATTAGATCAATCCTCAAACAATTGCATAGGTAGGATCTGATTAATATATGGGTTTTGGGAAGTAGATGAGGTAGCACCTATTGTCCTGTTTATTACCAAACCTTTCGGAGTTACTTCTAAGTTGCTTATATTGTTATGCTATGCTAGTAGACGTGGATTGGGTGAGTGTATCCATGACAGATGTGAGATTGTTAATTAATGGTTCAACTTAAGGTGGCAACTTTAATACACATCTGGGTGGATTGAGGCACCTGGGGAACCCAGTGTTGCCTGTATTTTTGGAAATCCCGGGGTACCGTGTGATTCTCCTCTGGACCGCCACCCATGGTCAAAGGGATCATGAGATTATTCATGCTAGAAACTTCCGTGTGCAGCCGCAAGCTACTATGGGCTCTAGCATAGTTGATTAAGTCGTGTGAACACTTACAGTGGTAGACTAGCAGATGTAGGGGATAGTAGGTGTAACTGTCTACCCATCGTAAGGTGCTAACGCTTCTGAAAGGTTGTCTCTCGGTCATCTGTTTCTCAAACACCATGTAGTACGAGAAATCTAATGGAGGAGATCGATTCTTGCGGGGAAAAGTGCGCAAACCTCTGCAGAGTGTACAAACTAATCATGGTTAGCCGTGTCCCCGATTATGGACGTTTTGAGTATCTAGTTACTTGCATTATCATGTGAATCTCATCATGTTACTTTTAATTTAATTTTTTGGGTTTGATGATGATGCTTAATTGGGATTGAGTTGGGTGAACCTTCTCAATGTTAAACAACCACCATGATAGTTAAATAAAATTTATTCTTTTGTTGTAGGGAGAAATTGGCTTTATGCAAAATTGTAACCATAGAGCTTTCCACCAGCCATATATGCATGTAGTGATAGCATTATTCTGTTCATTACTCTCTATGTGTTACATTGCCAGCATATTCCATGTGCTGACCCGTTTTCGGACTGCAGCGTTCATGTTGCAGACTTTTCAGACGACGAGTAAGGTGCCTTAGGTCGTGATCTTTCACTCAGTGATGCCGTTGGAGTTGATGGACTCGCTTTATTCTTGAAGCCTTCCATTTTTATCGTTATTAGATGGCCTTAAGCCATGTTTATTGTAATAAGTTCTCTTTTGAGACCTTTGATGTAATAAGTGTGTGATTGCTACTTTGTTATAAATCCTTTGAGTATTGTGTGTGTCAGCATTACCGATCCAGGGATGACACTAATGCACAGAGATCAGACTGTTTGAGGTCTGGTCGCTACAGCCGAGAGCTGGCTTGATGAAACACCTCGCTTCCTACTTTTTTTTGTGGGGTACCTCGCTTCCTAGTGACCAGTGTCTTGGCTGATCGTCCTAAGAATGCTTATATATGAATAAAGCTCTCTCATTTACCCGCAAAAAACATTAAGCCATATTAAGCGGAAAGGAGGGAGTATGGACTAGCACTACTTTTTGGTGTGTCCCGTCAACTCGCAGAACAAGGAGAAGCTTGCAGGACAAGGTGAAGCTCGCTTACGCCTTTTGACTAATGCAACCTACCCTCGGTGGACAGCATCAGTCCATTCGGTGTCAGATTGTGAGAGGCATACACTGTAGTACCCAACATGCGGAGTACCATCATTGTTCGACTTCACGAAGAGGCGAAGAGCCAAGCGCAAGGTTTAGTAGTACGAGTAGTACTACTACTAGAACCGCGTGGTGGAGCGTCTGTACTCTTATTTTTTTTAATCTCTGATAAAATACACGTTTATTCCGGAGAAGGGCGGAAACGGCAGCCAACATGTAATGATGATATCGATCAACCAACCATGCTCTAATATATCTTGGCCTCCGTGTGAGCCTGTCTGTGTGTTCTCGCTCCTCTTCTCTCTCAAGGAACGGCGGGTTGGCTCTTTGCCGTCAATTGAGATCGGTTTGCTCACACTCCTGTCCCACATGTCAGTAATATGCCAAGAGGAGGTGCATTGACCGACTGGCCATATGCGTACTTGGTTTTGCACCTTCATACTACTCCTCCCTCCGTCAAAGTTTACAGGGCGCGCTTCATTATGATGCATTTCTCTCAATGCATTTCCACCACCAGAGAGACTTTAGACGCGTTTGGTTTAATGCTCAATTAATTAGGACGTGGTAACCTCAATCAAGTCCACAATTTTCTCTCAATGTACTCCCTCCTTTCCGGTTTATAGGGCTTGTCTCAAAATTTTAGTTTTTCCATTTTATAAGGCTCAATTTGGTTGTTTTCCATCACATGTTCAGATTCCAAGGTGCATTAAATCATTGCATGCAAGTATTAAGAGAAAATTGACCAATGCATGTACTTTATGCATGCATGCATTGCAATTAATGCATTGATAAACATATTTTTTTGAGGAAAACAAGAGCATTAATTAGGTGCTTTTGCAAAACTACAAAAGGTATTCCACCACTCACCATCTACCTTGATTGGTGAGATTTTTGAATTGAGCACTATAAACCGGAAAGGAGGGAGTACTACTACGGAGTGGAGTAAGTGCATGTATGTGTGTACCCGAGGTGGAAGCACTGCATGCATGTGTGTACGCATTATTCCCTATAGTAATAGACGCCGTGCTATAACTACCAATGCTATTTTTCAAGCCAATCACTAGTCGCCTTGGTTCCATAGATTTTTTTTTCTTTTTTTCTGAAGCGCGCTCTATAAACAGTAACGGATGGAGTAGTATGAGCGGATTCAAAGAAGAGCGTATTGATGGTTTCTTCTTCCGAGCAACTTACAATGGGAAAGGTGGGGCTTATGATTTGACTGCTCATTACCCACTATTAATGCGGCGCAACGACCGGGCTGAGTCTCCCATGCGATTGTGCACTACCTCCTCGGTTCTTAAATATACTCTGGAGTATTTGTCTTTCTAGAGATTTCAACGAGTGACTACTCAAATATTTGCCTTTTTAGAGATTCCAATGGACTACTACATAGTGATGTATATAGACATATTTTAGAGTGTAGATTCACTCATTTTGCTCCGTATGTAGTCACTTGTTGAAATCTCTAGAAAGATGAATAGAGTATTTAGGAACAGAGGGAGTACACATACGAAGCAAAATGAGTGAATCTACACTCTAAAATATGCACATTTGAAATTTGTAAAAAGACAAATATTTAGGAACGAAGGAGTATAATTTTGTGCATGGCACATGGACCCGGATGCTGAACAGGCTTCTGGCAATGCTATCAAGCTTCCAGCATTTGTTTACATAATTGACGTACTATACAAATAATTTTCCAGCAACATGAAATTGTACAATGGTGTGAGCTTTCAGCTTTTGTTTCATGTGTCTTGCCATCGATGCTCTTTCGGAAACAATAAAAAAACTAACTTCCTTGCTAATGCATCTCAATTATTAGCAGATCAGAGCTAATATTTACATCACAACTGAAGACAAAGTTGTGAGAAGGTGTTAAATTAAAATCGATCCATGCTTTCATTGGCAGCAACGTCCCCCCAGCTCTGTCTAAATCAACAAGGCATGTTGGGAAAAAAGTAGCTGTCTGGAGCATGCAACATTCTGATCGTTTTGTGCAGTTCCACTAAAATAGAGCTGAGCATCCTTGTTCCAAAGATATTACGTGTGATTACGATAATAGAGGACTGCTGATGAAACAGTAAACACACAAATAGAAGCCGGTCACCTTTGTAGTCTCTCTTAAGACTAACTAGTTGGAGAAGATTAGGCTCGGAGTTGGAGGATAGAGCAAAACCAATCTCCCTTTGTGCAGTCGCACTGAAATGTAGAGACGTTTCCCGTGTGACATTTTAGTACAACTGCACAAAACACTCTTAAGAAAAAAGTGATTTGTGCACTTCACCAAAAGGTCGCAACAGCAACGAGGTGAAATGGATAGCCCTGTTTGCAAAAAAGAGGTAGAAAGGAAACAATTACTGGCCAATAACAGTTGATGACACATGCGACGACAAAAAATAAGCATACTCCTTGTCCTAAGGGAAGATAACAACACGGTTGTGTTTGTCTAAAACGGTGTGAGGACGAGATTGCAATATGGAAAGTACGCCGGACGAGCTACGTTTTTGTCGGATTTCGGGTTCCGGCAGACCCTTGAGGTTCGAGCACTGGGGTGCGCCTGGAAATCACACCCTCAGCCTACCCGTGCTTCACCGCCTCGCAAGGATCTAAACTACACGAAGGAGAACGCAAGGGACACAAGATTTATACTGGTTCAGGCCACCATTGTAGTGTAATACCCTACTCCAGTTTGTGGTGTGTGGATTGCCTCTGGGGCTGGTGAGGAACAGTACAAGGGAAGAACAGCCTCGCGAGGGTCTGTTCTTGGGTGGTGCGATGAACTGTTAGGGGAGTTCAGGCACCTCTCTCTCTCTCTCTCCCTGGTTGATCTCCAGATGCCTTCTAGATCCCCCTACCCTGTGGGTGGCTAGTCCTATTTATAGGTGAAGGCCCCGGGCCTCTTCCCAAATATGAGCGGGAAGGGCACCAACAATTGGCCAATTTGAAGGGGAACATCTAGTACACTTATCCTGACTAAAGTTGGTCCTCGCCTGCCAAAAGACCCTGACGATGACGCTGGCTTGGGCTCCACGATGACCTCCGTCCTGCCGTCCTGCTGGTCTTGGTCTTGTTGCACCGAAATGGCTGCCTTTGCTTGATACCCTTTCCTGCGCTTGCCCCCTTTGCACCAAAGGGGAAACAAAGACTCTGGGCAGGCCGGCACCCGCCTGGCGCCCGCCTGCGCCTTGGTCGTCATGGCTTGCGTCACGGGCACCTCATGAGGTACCCCGCCTTGGTCTCTCCGCCTCCTCGTGAGCCAGCCTGACGAGGCCGTGCCTGAGGAAGCCTCCTATCGTCCCCCCCGCGAGGCTTGGCCCCTTGCGAGGGTCTTGAGCGTGTGTTGATGTAGATGGGCCTCACTGGTCCACTCCTTGAGCCACGCCGCAGGCCGCAAGCAGGCAAGTTTGAGTACCCCCGTTCCCAGAACGCCGACAGTTTTGGGTAAAGAACTATGGAAGATCCACATGCAGCGACGTGGGAAGACGGGCAGTGGAGCAAGGCCGGAGGGGATACCTGGAGGTCGTCGGGATGTAACTAGGCGAGCGGCGGCGGGCGAAATCTGCCCATACTGCGGCAGCGAGCAGGTGTCGTAAGCCCTACCGCGCCGGAGCTTGGTCAGAGAGAACGGCGTGTACTGAAGATCAGGACGTGCTGCCTCGGAGCCGCCGAACGGAAAAACAATGCACCTCCTCCCTTTCCCCTGGCGGACAGGATGCGGCCGGATTAGTGACCAACGGTGAGAGAGAGAGAGAGAGGCCACCGCAGCCTTGTGTGAGATACTCTGAAGAGAGACAAACTAGGCAGGCAGGCTCCATTGTATATAGTGGAGCGGACTACCTTTTTCTCCATAAAAATCATGTGTACGTGCCATTGAGCGCTATAATTTTATTTAAAAATAACACGGCAACACGTCAAGTCAAACTTTGTTTCGTGCACGCGTGGTACACGACCTCCCTAGGTAAACAACCGCTACAGGCATTCAAATTAGCACGTGGGCTGCCATTTCGTAAAGAAATGAGCTTCACCGTGTACCCGCACGGGTGTGGCTAGGCACGAAGCGTGAGTACACGCACGGTGCACCTATTCTCTTCTTGTATACGTACACCACCTACATGGGGTTGTGTGAGAGAGATACAAACCTAGAGAGATATAGTGTGTGGGTTCGTGAGAGTTTTTTTGGGGGAGGGTCAATAAAAAAATGTAACATATGCAATGTGTGTGAAATAGAGTCTTGGATATAACATATATATATAGAGGGGGCGATCCACGATAAGAGAGTGGAGGTATCATCGTCTTGAGGTGTCCATAGAATCGAAGAGAGGGATGATGTGTGTGTGTGCGCGCACGCGATCGATAAAGAGTGCCATCGAATTTGTGTGTGCCCACGTCAAAGATATAGAGTGGCTGGCCTACTGGAACGTTAGAGGGGACATGTGCAGTTTGTCTCTGTGGCATGGATACCTACCTGCAGTGCTCGACTATCAGTGTGTGGTGGGGGAAGGGGGAGGCCCAATTAACTATAGAGGTACAATGGCTGGTATACGTGTGGAGGAGGAGAGAGGCCTACCTCATGTATTAAGGAGATCGATCTACCTCATGTATTAAGGGAGATCGATCGGCATCCATGCACATGTGCAGGAGAGGAATAAGGTTGGGAGAGAGACAGAGCTAGAGTGTTGGAGGGTGTGGTAGTGGAGTTGCTTCTAACAAATGGTGGGATAGGCTTGCTAGACAAAAAGAGGGCACGCCCGCAATATCAATAAGAGAGGAGATGTTTGTTTGTTGTATGTGCACGTGCGTGTGAGAGACGGGTCAGGAGGCATGCACGAATGATGAGGGGGGGACGATATGGCTGTGGTAAGCAGACGTAACTACATAGGAAGATCAATCGCCCTTTGTTAGAGAAAGGAGAGACATAACTTGTTAGGTACGTCGATCGATGGGGGGATAGTTAAAGTCGATCTAGGTATATGTTGGGAGATCGATCGATATACATGCATGTGTGTGTTAGAAGCAAATGAGGCACGAGGAGAAGAATAGAGAGAGAGGGATGCAACTAGGAGGTGGTACGAGAGGCATACTATATCGAGGGGGAAGGATTGTGCGAGTACGAGATCGATGAAAAGAGTGGTGGGAGTGAGGCATGGACGGTGATAAGAGAAGAGGGGAAGCTTGTGTTTGTGCTAGGCACACCTGGCTAGAGAGCCATATCGATCGATGTGTGCCGTAAAGAAGTAGCTGGGGGGCCTACACACACCATGGGTGAACGACCTAAAGTGAAAAGACAAATTTGTGTGATAGAGCTAGAGAATGCTGAGGGAGGGTGAGAGGGATGCGGGCGTGTGCATGCACGAGAGAAAGTTAGCGCTACCTACAAAGATAAGAGGATTGTGTGGGTGTAGAAGACGAATATAGATCATACTTCATTATAAAAAGTGAATTCGGATATTTGAAGAATTTATCATAGTGTTTTAAACCGAGCATGTGTGAATATATATAGCGGTGATACACATGGTGTGGTTATGAACATGTTGTACTACATATAATATATTTTATCTCTACTCTTATAAAAAAACAGAGTTGTTGATGATGGTGTGCCTGCCATCCTGCAATATAGGCCATCCGATTTATATCTGTCGGATAGGAAGGGAACTATGGAAATTTAGAAAAAAGATACCCACACCCCTCTCCATATTTGCAAATTAGGCCCCTTGATCATGTTGATGTTCTGACGCATGGGCATCTTGCTAGTACTACGTATAATACATAGAACATTGATTATAATTTGGGCTAATGTGTGGCTTTTGCACCTCAGGTCTAAATACTTGTCATAATGTAGGGGGCGGGGCACTATACTTTGTGTGATAAACACAGTGTACGTATGGAACATGGTTTAGATTATGGATATATAGTTAGTACATCAAATTTACTATTATTTGGAATCAACATCAAGTGTATTCAAAAAATAGAATTCGAGTTCATGTAGTACACATAGTTCATATCTATCTCTATAGTAATCATGTGGTGTGTTATCAAGGTAATACACGAATGATGGTTGAAGTTGGCAACAATCATGATTGTAGATTGTTATTGAAATAGAGAAATGAATTCAAATTTGGTTCGAATTGTAGCGGTAGTATAGACATTTGGAATGCACTAAAATGTTGGTATGAGTAGGTTACATGCATTATACAGCAAGCAAAAAAATTTAATTGGACATAACATGGATTCATAGTCCCTCCTTCCATCTATATAGGGCGTAATGAGTTTTTTAAGACCGCCTTTGACTATTGACAAGATTAATAGTACATTGCATGCACAATGTGAAAACTATATCATTGAAAGAACCTTTCACAAACGAATTTAACGGTGTGCTTTGTGTAAGTTGCATGTCATATATTATTGCTCTAATATTTGGTCAAAGTTAGCATCGAAAAATGCATTAGGCCCTATATAGATGGAAGCAGGGAGTAGCTTTGAATAGCATTTGTATAGTAAAACGGGGCAAGAGTCTCTCTTTGTGTGGTGTGAATAGTTTATTTTTTTCGTTTTCTTTTTGGTTGAGGGAAGTGTGAATTGATTTGGTACGTACAAGCACAATATTACTACATGTTATGCTTGTCCCTAAAATTCAACCCGCATCTTGTTATATCCCGAAAATTCAGATATCATGCTCCCAAAACTGGCGCCTTCACAACCCGCGCCTTGCTATCCCGAAATTACAACACGGGTGAAAGCTCCCTCCAGCTGCCAAATCCCGACACACAAAATCCCCCTTCTAACCATGAGCCGAAAGGGCCACTAGTTCAAATTGGTGGGGGGTACTTTTGTAACACACCCTACATTTTGGACAAGCACGTCCCTAAGTCATGGTTCACCCCCTCCCATCGCCCCCTTTTTGCCATTCGAAATCCCAGGCCGCCATAACCTCTCCGCTCCAGCCGCGAAACCCCACCCTCCTCCGTCCGCCACCTCACCGCTGCCCAGCCGGAGCCTCTTCCCCGACGACATCGTCCACCGCAACTGCTCGACATCCCTCGTTCACCTGCCCGGATGTGGATCCATCGTCCATCTCGTCGTCCCGCTGGTTCAGCCGCCCCGTCCTCCACCTCCAAGGAGCTGCTCCGACGATCGTCTCGTCTATCGTAGATGCTCCATCCCCACAGCGCCACCTTAACCTGCTCCACCGGAACCGCAACATCCTCACCGACTCATCGGACGAAGCCGAGGCCTACTCGGCACCACCAAAGAGGTTGTACACTCATCGCATCGCACCTTCTCCTTAACTCGACCTCCCAGCACCGACGGTGCTCCATTCCGCACCACCATGGAGCGGCTACCTTGAAGCCGGCGCCGCGGGCGACATCTCCACTGCGGCTCTCCCCCAGTGCGAGGCCCCTTCGGCGGTGGCGTCCATACCAACCGGATCTGCTGCTGCTGCTCTGGCTCTTGCTCGCTCGTTCGCGTTGCTGCTGCTGCTCCAGCTCTCGCTCGATCGCTCGCTCGCCCAGCTGCTGCTGCTCCGGCTCTTGCTCGCTCGCTTGCGCTGCTACTGCTGCTCTCCCCCTCGCTCGTTCTACTGCTCTGCTCCGATTTAGCCACACTTTAGTCGACTGAATCGACTTTTGGGTCAGTCAATTTTTAGGGGTTGGGGGGCTCGCCAGAGTTAAGGAAGAACCATCTGCAGCGGGGACGGGGGCTCGCCGGAGAGGTGCCCCACTATCTATCTTAGGGTTTAGGGTGGGGGCGGGGGGCCTAGAGGGCTGGTCGGGGTGGCGGTGGGGAGTTGTTTCGGGGCGGCGAGGCGGTGCTGGGGCCGGCGGTTCGGCCGGTGGTGGCTGGCGGCTCAGGGGGGTGCATGTTGAAGATGAACTGCAGGCCCTCCCTAAACTACATGTCAAGTGCGTCTCTGCTACCATTGCATTCAGTTTCAACAGTAGCATTCAGATTCCACAGTAAATTTCAGTTTTGACAGTTAAGTTCAGAGTCAATAGTTTTTTACCTCATCTGTTGTAGTCAGGTTGTTTTTGGTGATGTAAATTTTACATCTATTGGAGATGCTATTAAAATCCCACTTGAGATTGACGATGTCTGTCTTGTGCTGCTTCAGCCTTGACGTCTTACGGCTCACCGGAGCTGCTCCAACGATAGAACGATCCATCACAACAGAGCAGTGCCCTGGACGCCGTCTATAGATTCCTCAGATCTTCCTCCACACCTTCGACAGCCACCTCTGCCTCAACTGCTTCAGCGACCAACCCAATGATGCTGAGGTCGACACGGCTACGGCAAAGAGGTTGTACACTTGTTGCATCACTTATTACTATACATTCACGTCGATCCATTAGGGCTATTCTTGTTCAACGGAAAAACATAGCAATAGGGAATTTTCCAATGGCACTCTACTATTCAATTATTCATGCATTTTGTTGAAAGGAATGAAGCAGAACATCCACCTAGACCTACTTTTCAAAATCCTATGCATGAAAACAAGACCAGGTGCATTAGTGGCAGAATAACATTCTAACTATACACGCTTTCATATGGTTTCACTTTATTTTGGCCATGTTTCTTTGCATTCCTCTGCTCTTCCAATTCCTGTAAACCAAACACCCAAGTTGACAAAAATCCTGTGTTTACAAATGCTCTATTTATCATGTGCATTCCTATCCTATTCCGGTGTTTTTCCTATCCCTGCATTATAAGAATCATGCAATCCAAATGATCCCTTACAGAATTACTTCAGTTACAGGTAGGTGTCGAAGGGAACTTTGTGTGGTTTGTCTTGCTCCTGCCGCGACGTCGTCCACCTCTCCTGAGCTGCTCCATCGATAGAAGCATCCACCAAACCAGACATCACGACTCCTGACCGTCTTTCGCCACCTCAGATCTCCTTCCCTGCCTCCGGCACCCACCGCAATGGCATCACCATCATCGACTCAGGAGATGAACCTGAGGAGTACACGGGTCCACAAGAGTGGTCGCACTCTTTCGTTTCTGCTTATGTTATGCATTGCTTAAAATTATCTACTACTTTATCATCATGTTCACCTCTTGGACTCCACGTCAGGTCCAAATTAATGTTCAAACTTGAGTTCTAAATTAGTTGTGGGGCACATATCGAGGCAGAAATGAATAGTTTGTCTGTCTCATATCTGGTTTACCTAGGGTATGCCGATGTTGTTCATCTTGGGTAGGAAACAAATAGTAAAGCAATCATCATCTATGTTTTTATTAATTTAAAGCAATCATTAGCCTGCTATCATTATTTTTGGATCCATCCACTGGTTTTTACCATCACTCTAAATTTCTGCATGCTCTCCTTACATAATCTCACCATATTTTTTTCGTATGCATGTCAGATATTGTGCATAGTCATGTTGAACATGTAGAGAAAAAGAGAAGAGTTTTGCGCGGCAATACAATGTCATGCAGACATCACTCCATGGTGGGTTCAATGGCAAACCCTCCCCACCCCTCTCCAGATTGTGATCCAGAGGAAGATATCTGTTCTGAGGCGGATTCAGACGCTGCTGACCACTCCTATTTACCCTTGGCATGATGATGTTAGTCATATCATGCATATGTTGCCTTGCAGTGCCTACTTTTGACATCATATATGTCATCTGCTTAGTTTAGACATGTTCTGTAATGCCACCTATTTAGTTTCTATATCATATATGGGAATTATGTAGTCGCATGTCTTTTAGCCAGCCATAATATATGTGAAATGTGCAATGCCATCCTGTTTAACTAGGCATCATATATTTGAATGATATCTTGCCCATCCTTTTCTTCATTACATTTCCATTTGTCGACAATGTTTGTACATTAAACTACTCTTCCTGTGAATCAACCATTTGGGTGGGAGATGGAAAAATATGGAGTGAAAACAAGGCCTTCAGAGCAGACAGTGCTACCTGCAGAAGCAGATCTCTTGTTGGGTCCCGATAGCTCCTCAGAGATGGATTCAGAGACACATGACCAGTCATATTCCCCCACGGAGGTGTATGCTCAAACTTGGCATGGTTATATTGCTCATGTCATGCATATGGTGTCTTGCATTGCATAGTTTAGACATCATATACACAATATTCAACACCATGTTCTTAGTTCAGACATCATGTTGAATGCCCTCTGTTTAGCATATAAATCACATATGTGAATTAAATGATGCAATCCTCATTACTTAGATACCATGTAGGTGAATTATGTCATGTGATCCTGTTTAGTTATTCATCATATCTTTGAATTATGTTGTGCTATGCTATCCAGTTTAGATAGACATCATATATGTGAAATTATGTCATGCTATCCATTTTAGTTAAACAATATACATGTTAACTGTTTCATGCCTTTTTTCCACACTATCTATTGCATCTGTCTCTCATACAATGTCTGTACATTCAACTATGTTTCCTGTTTATCAGCCACTTGAATTGGAGCTGGTGATGCCAGTATCCGGCAGACTAAAAACACGGTCTTCAAATAAAACAGTGCTACCTCTTGGTGGAGATAGCACCCCGGTTGTACATGCACAAGAACTAGCCCTACCACACATAACCCAAACTCTCGCATATTGTACCCCTACTGCGATGGACAGAGAACTAGCTTCACCCAATCTAACCCCAACCCCAACAGATAGTAACCCAGTTCCTGTTGACACAACACCATCTCCACCACAGAGCTCCCAAACAAGAGCAGTTAGTAAGGCAGCTCCAGTGCCCAAAGGGCCAGTACTACCACGGTGAACCCCAACTCCACCAGTTAGTACGCCTATTCCTGTGGAGGAAGCACAACCAGCTACTTGTAGTTTAGTGGCTATCACATTTGATGTTGTTAAATTGTGTGTGTGTATCTTCCCATCTTGGAAATATTATACTGAAGATGAAGGAAAATGCCAGTTGCAGGTGTTTATCCAGGAGTTATGTGTAAGTAATGTTATTCATGGCAATTACTTTGCTTTGTCCCACACATCCTACCTCCATGATGGTTATAATACAGCAAATTTTCCCATTTTTCTCTATAGAGAAGGACCGATTTGGAAACTCAGGATGAGGTAACCTGTGCTAATACCTCTGCTATCTTCAAGAATGCTTGGTGGCAGTATCAGAATTACCTGAAGAAAACGTACTTCATCGGCAAAGAAACTCATCAAATTCCCTTACGTTCTCCTAAGACACATTTACTGGACGATGACTGGGAACACCTTGTTCTGTACTGGTCCCGAACCAAGAATGTGGTAAGGTCTATGAGCTCATTTTCTATTTTTAAGTACTATATTCTTGCGTCTTAATGTACTCTGTTCATGTAGAACAAGTGCCTAAACCTGAAGAACAACTATTTTAATTTAAGATTCCATTGCTATCATAGTTCAAAAAAGCGTTAGGCGTTAATTGTGCGTTTTGCCACCGCCTTGTGCTTTACTGACCAAAGCGCATGCTTATGCGCAGTTATGCACAGATTAAGCATAGTTATGCGCAATGCATTTTGCCAACGCTTGGAGCCTAGGCGCGCCTTTTTTAACTATGATTGCTATCGTGCATACTGCTTTGCTCTTGTATCACTGTATTTACTCATACAAACTTATTTTTAAAGTGAAGGATCCAATCGAAACTCCAATGGCACAGCAGGTATGTTCACGCATGTTTCTTTAACAGGTTTGCTCTTATCAATAGCTCTGTTGATTTCAATTTCAATTGTGTATACAGTTGACTTCTCATATCATGCATATTACTAGCATCACAACAGATCCAATAGTGTTGTTGTACATGTAGACCCGTGGTACCCATCTGAAATCTTGTTGTGCCGTGTAGTTTCCCACACTTTGTATTCTTTCGCTGCTGCTTTGTCTTGAACTGATATGATTTGAACCGTGTCTCTATTTTGATTTGGCAAGACAATGCAGTGACCATAGGACATAGATATATGTTTGTTTGATGATTTTATTATGTACTAGTACTTGGCAATAGAAGAATTGGTAGTTTAATCTTGTCCACCTTACTAATGAACTGGTTCACCGAAATGAGTTTCATATACTAGTACATGCTAAACCTGTTATGTGTTTGCTTGTTTCTTCTTTTAGAATGCTGACAGAATATTGGGGAAGAGTGCCTTATTAAGCAATGGTAAAAGGAAGTAATGCAAATAAGGTTTAGGATAGTGACACATCCTTGTTGGTCTCCAACAAAGCTGATAAAACAGCTAAGGAAGACTATCTTGAAGACAGTGAGACAACCCTAAAGTCCTGTCTTGGTCTAGTGTTCGAGTTACTAGCCACTACCGCTTGCACAAGCTATTCAAGCTCACTGTATGAATCAATTCGGTTTCTTGAGTCTCAACTACAAGCTGAAATACATCGATTAGCTCTGCTGCGACAAGGAGCAGAAGGACTGCGGAAGTCCCTGGAGCATTCAGATGCATACTTTCTGGTGCAACAGCAAGCATTGGAGGATTTTAGCGCCAAACAGGACAAAGCTAATAAGCTTGCTAAGCTTATTGCCAGCATGGTGGATACCCAGGATAACGTTTCTTGAGCTCTTCTGAAGTTGTTTCAGTTATGCTCTTGTTTTGCTGCCGCGTTTATTTGCACTGGTGGCCAATTTTGACGGCCAGTGTATGTAATATGCTGCTTTGTTCCCTATATTTGCACTGGTGGCGAACGTTGATGCCTAGTGGATGTAATATGTGTAATAGCGGTAATAGGCTAGTGTTAATTGCTTGCTTATTTATATCCTCATTGTCTTGTTTAGTTGTTTGCTTGTAGTCACTGCAGTTCTTTTTCTGTGTTTTTCTAGTGGCCTCAATAGCCTATTTTTGGTAACTAGGCCAAAATAATCATGGCAGCACACGGACTGTTGCGACCATGGGCCTCCTGCGGGCCGTATGATCCATGGGCCTTCTACGGGCATAGGATCCATTGGACTTCTGTACGGGCCGTAGGATCCATGGGCCTTCTACGGGCTGTAGGGTCCATGGGTCTTCTATGGGCCATAGGATCCATGGGCCTTCTACGGGGCGTATCATCATTTCGCCAATCATGGGTCGTACTATTCGTTGACCATAACGGGCCGTTAATAGGCTGTATTTGATAACTATATGAAAACAGCCCAATGGGTTTGTTTGACATGAAAACGGCCCAACGTATTAACGGTCCACAAACGGGCCGACTGTAATGACGGGCTGAATTTGGCCCACAAGCAGAAAATGACAGTAACGTGCCGTAAGTAACCGAATGCTGCAAATGAGCCCAAGAATAAATGGGCCCTGAGAAGGCCGAAAGATAACTTGGGCTGGAAACGGCCCAGTGGAATGATGGGCCGTTAATGGGTATAAAGTGATACACTGTTCATTATGGGCCAGTTTCACCACGGGCCGTTAATGGGCCAAGAGTTACAAAGGGCCTCGTATGGGCCGAAAGAAGTCATGGGCCACACATGGGCCGGAAGTTAAAACAGGCTGGAATCATATTGGACGGCCCAGATGATGCTACTGGGCCTAATTCGGATAGGGCGTAACGGGCCCTGGGTTAGCGGGATGTAAATGGGCTATATGCGGACAATCCATTAACAGGCTTTCCGTGGGCCGGCCCGCCACCTTTTGACCAAGTCAAACGGGCCGGCCTTTTCACAGGAATGGGCCTCTGTTAGGCCGTGCCATGTGTTGACATATCATAGGCGCCTTGGGTCCAATGAGTGGATGACATCTGTTCCAATGGTGAGCCGACACATGTTTCCTCCAGCCAATGATGATTTTACACGTGGAAAATCCCCATTGGTCGGGGCTGTTAACGGGTTATCGGATCCAAAACTGGACCCGATAGCTTAACGGGGTTCCGTTACGGTGGATGCCACGTGTCGATCACCCTTGACGAAATCACTTCTGTGAAGCGTGATTTATCGTCATGGAAGTGGACACTTCCGTGATGATAATTTTGGTAATGTCATGGAACACTTCTACGACAGCACAGGTATGGCTATCTTGATTTTGTACATGCATGACAGAAAATGCGACCTACTATGACAAACATGTATCATCACGGAAGTGTATTTTTTTGTAGTGCTAGCTCCAATTCATCAATATAATGTAGGCATGTATTACGAATATAGTCATACGTGCTTATGGAAAATAACTTGCATGGCATCTTTTGTCCTACCCTCCCATGGCAGCGGGGTCCTAATGGAAACTAAGGGATATTAAGGCCTCTTTTTAATAGATTACTGGACCAATGCATAAGCACTTAGTGAATACATGAACTCCTCAAACTGTGGTCATCACCGGGAAGTGTCCCGACTATTATCACTTCGGGTTTGCCGGATCATAACACGTATTAAGTGACAATAACTTGCAACATAGGATCAAGAACTCTCATATATTCATGAAAACATAATAGGTTCAGATCTAAAATCATGGCACTCGGTCCCTAGTGACAAGCATTAAGCGTGGAAAAGTCATAGCAACATCAATATTAGAACATAATGGATACTAGGGATCAAACCCTAACAAAACTAACTCTATTGCGTGGTAAATCTCATCCAACCCATCACCGTCCAGCAAGCCTACGATGGTATTACTCACACGCGGCGGTGAGCATCATGAAATTGGTGATGGAGGATGGATGATGATGACGATGGCGATGGATTCCCTTCTCCGGAGCTCCGAACAGACTCCAAATCAGCCCTCCTGAGGAAGAACGGGGCTTGGAGGTGGCTCCGTATTGTAAAATGTGATGAACCCTTGTCTCTGATTTTTTTTTCTCCCCAAACGTGAATATATGGAGTTGGAGTTTAGGTTGGTGGAGGTCTAGGTGGCCCACAAGACAGGGGGCGCGCCCAGGGGGGTAGGGCGTGCCCACCACCCTTGTGGCTAGGGTGTGGGTTCCCTTCAGCAGATTCTTTCGCCAATATTTTTTATTTATTCCAAAAGTTATCTCCGTGAAGTTGCAGGTCATTCCGAGAACTTTTATTTCTACACAAAAATAACACCATGGCAGTTATGCTGAAAATAGCATCAGTCCAGGTTAGTTCCATTCAAATCATGCAAATTAGAGTCCAAAACAAGGGCAAAAGCATTTGGAAAAGTAGATACATTGGAGACGGATCAACTCCCCCAAGCTTAACCAATTGCTTGTCCTCAAGCAATTCAGTTGACAAACTGAAAGTGATAAAGAAAAACTTTTGCAAACTCTGTTTGATCTTGTCATTGCAAATATGTAAAGCCAACATTCAAGTTTTCAGCAAATATCATGAACCGACCATATTCACAATTACATTTAGGTCTCACGTTTACTCATATCAATGGCATAATCAACTAGCGAGTAATAATAATAAATCTCAGATGACAACACTTTCTCAAAACAACCATGATATGATATAACAAGATGGTATCTCGCTAGCCCTTTCTGAGATCGCAAAACATAAATGCAGAGCACCCCTGAAGATCAAGGACTGACTAGACATTGTAACTCATGGTGAAAGAGATCTAGTCACTGTCATACTTAATATCAATTAATAACAACGCATACAAATGAGAGTTGTCCTCTCTAACTGGTGTTTTTTATAAGAGGATGATTATTCAACATAAAAGTAAATAGATAGGCCCTTCACAGAGGGAAGTAGGGATTTACAAAGGTACCAGAGCTCGAGTTTTGAAACAGAGATACATAATATTTTGGGCGGTATACTTTCATGGTTAGCATAACAACCAAGATATCTCGGTATCTTCCATGCTACATACATTATAGGCGATTTTCAAACTGAATGGTAAAGTTTATACTCCCCCACCACCAACATGCACACTCCACGGCTGGTCCGAAACAACGGGTACCGTCCAACTAACAACAATCATGGGGGAGTTTTGTTTGCAATTATTTTGATTTGGTTTGAACATGGGACTGGGCATCCCGATTACTGGCCATTTTCTTGTGAATGATGAGCGGAGTCCACTCACCGTGAGAATAACCCACCTAGCATGGAAGATATAGACAGCTCTAGTTGCTACATGAGCGATTTGAGCATACAAAACATAATATCATTTGAAGGTTTACAGTTTGGCACATGCAAATTTACTTGGAACGGCGGGTAAATACCGCATATAGGTAGGTATGGTGGACTCATATGGAACAACTTTGGGGTTTATGGAAGTGGATGCACAAGCAGTATTCCCGCTTAGTACAGGTGAAGGCTAGAAAGAGACTGGGAAGTGACCAACTAGAGAGCGACATAGTCATAAACATGCATTAAGATTAACTAACAATGAGTGCAAGCATGAGTAGGATATAAATCACCATGAACATAAATATCATGGAAGCTATGTTGATTTTGTTTCAACTACATGCGTGAACATGTGCCAAGTCAAGTCACTCGAATCATTCAAAGGAGGATACCATGCTATCATACTACATCACAACTATTTTAATAGCATGTTGGCACGCAAGGTAAACCATTATAAACTCCTAGCTAATTAAGCATGTCATGAGTAACTATGATCTCTAGTTGTCATTGCAAACATGTTTCATTCATAATAGGCTGAATCAGGAACGATGAACTAATCATATTTACAAAAAAAAGATAGGTCGAGTTCATACCAGCTTTTCCTCATCTCAATCATTTCATAAAATATCGTCATTATTGCCTTTCACTTGCACGACCGAAAAGTGTGGATTATAATAATAGTGCATGTGCATTGGACTAAGCTGGAATCTGCAAACATTTATTCAAAGGAGAAGACAAGGTAATATGGGCCCTTTATTAGTTCAACAATAATGTATATGAGAGCCACTCATCATTTTCATCATGGTCTTGTCCTCTCGACCCCCAAACAAAAGAAAAGAATTTCAAAGAAACACACTGAAATGTTTTTGGAGTTTTTGTTTTTCTGAAGAAAGTAAAACAAGAACGAAAAAACTATTTACACGGGACAACTCCCAACAAGCAAAAGCAGAACGAGAAATCTTTTGGGATTTCCTTTTAATACTGCTACTAAGCATGGAAAGTAAACTAGCTAGAAGCTACAACTAATTTTTTTTAGTTTTTCTCAAAGTTTTTCAAACACACAAGAAGAAAGCAGGAAAAGAAAATAAACTAGCATGGATGATACAATGAAAAAGTATGAACACCGACAACTAGAGTGAATGTGTGGACATGAATGTAATGTCAGTGAGAAATACGTACTCCCCCAAGCTTAGGATTTTAGCCTAAGTTGGTCTAGGGCCACCACTGGCCCAGATGATATCCGACATCATAGTTGGGGTCGTACTTTGCTGTGGCCGCTACTGCCTGATGAGCTGCTTCTTGGAGGCGAGCGACCTCCGCTGTTCTCTCATAGTCGTTTGCCTCCTCTCTGGTTATAACATATCTCCCATTTGCTTGAAAGTTAAAGAAGGCAGGAGCAGGAAGGGTAACAATGACAACACGATGTTTGTCAAAGATTAGTCGATACTGGAGGGAGTGATCGTTCCTATGAAGAAACTGGTAACGAACCATAGCATTATAATATAGAAAAGCATGTGGCAACTCAATATCATTTTCTCTTATGGATACACCAAGATAATCAACTAAACGAGTTGCATAAACCCCAACAAGTAAATCTCCATCTTTAGCATTAAGATGTAACCTTCGTGCAACAATGGCCCCCAAGTTATATTGCTTATCACCTAACACCGCACTCTTGAGGAAACAAAGATCTAGGACACAAATGTGGCTATGATCATGCTTACTATTAATGCATCTACCTATAAAGAGAGAAAAGTAATGTATGGCAGGAAAATGAATGCTCCCTACGGTAGCTTGTGTGATATTTCTAGTTTCTCCCATAGGGATGATAGCGAGGAAATCATTATATTCAGATTTGTGAGGTTCACTAAAGATGCCCCTCTGTGGGGATTTTACAAGCAATATTAAAATCTTCAAGGTCCATGGTATATGATTTATCATAGAGGTCAAATTTAATAGTATGAGTATTGCGCTTAGATGAAAATTCAAACTTCCGCACAAAGGAATCAGTGAGGTAATAGTATTGTCGGCATTTATCTAATACGAAGTCCTCAAGATCAGCATTACGCACATACGCTTCAAATTCATCCTTGAAGCCTGCATGGCCATAAATTCATCCGACGACCATTCACAAGGCCGCACTTGAGCTAACCTTGTTGGTTCATGGTCTGGTTCACGTATCGCAAGCCATGGTGCTTGCTTCCTCGAAGAACCACCTTGGTACATTCTTGACATTTTTTCTTCCTCTGAAATTTTTAGTGACTCAAAATAGAAGTGAACCGAACTCAACAAGATTGATAGCGACTACTCCCACAAGCGCCTAGAGGCTATATCATGCATCAAAACTACTTTGGACCATATAAATTTGACATGCAAGCTCAAGAACAGGGTCACCTTAGCAGCAAAAATTTGCAATAAATAAAGCACTAGAAAAGAAACTAATTGGACCATTGGAGGAGTCACATATCGAAGAACAATCCCCCAAAGCAGTTTTGTGAATGGAGCTTTGAGCAAGGAGATCGAAAATGGTAGCAAAATGAGCAAGAACACGAGTTTGAGCTACGGGATGATTTTTTCTGGAGGAAGACGAAGTGGATGGGTGCTGGAATAAGTGGAGGGGGCCACGTGGGGCCCACATGACAGGGGGCGCCCAGGGTAGGGCGCACCCTCTACCCTTGTGGCTAGCTGGTGTGCCCCCCTCGTGTGTTCTAAGTGCCAGAAATTGTCAAATATTTACAAAAAATCACACTAAAATTTCATGGCATTTGGAGAACTTTTATTTTCAGGGTTTTTTTATTGCAAGGATAATTCAAAAAACAGATAGAAAATACTATTTTTTCTTTATTTATTCTAAATAACATAAATTAAAAGGAGGGTACAGAAAGTTGTTCCTCCTAAATTCATCGATCTCATGCTCATCAAAAGGAATCCACTAACAAGGTTGATCAAGTCTTGTTAACAAACCTCGTTCAAATAACATGAGACCGGAGAATTTTCGAATAACACTAAGTTATCTCAATGGGGATATGCATATCCCCAACAATAAGAATATCATATTTATTTTTTACAGTAGGAAGAGGGAATTCAAAACCTCCAATAGTAATAGTTGAAATTTTTCCAATAGAATTGATACTATGAACTTGAGGTTGTTTCTTCGGGAAGTGTATCGTATGATGATTACCGTTAACATGAAAAGTGGCATTGCCTTTGTAGAAATCAATAACAGCACCTGCGGTATTTAGAAAGGGTCTACCAAGGATGATCGACATACTATCGTCCTCGGGAATATCAAGAATAACAATGTCCATTAAGATAGTAACGTTCTCAACCACAACGGGCACATCCTCACAAATATCAATGAGTATAGCAGTTGATTTATCAGCCATTTGCAAACAGATTTCAATAGGTGTCAACTTATTCAAATCAATTCTACGATATAAAGAGAAAGGCATAACACTAACACCGGTTCCAAGATCTCATAAAGCAGTTTTAATATAATTTCTTTTAATGGAGCATGGTATAGTTGGTACTCCTGGATCTCCAAGTTTCTTTGGTATTCCACCCTTAAAAGTATAATTAGCAAGCATGGTGGAAATTTCAGCTTCCAGTATCTTTCTTTTATTTGTAACAATATCTTTCATCTACTTAGCATAAGGAGGCATTTTAAGCATATCAGTCAAATGCATACACAAGAAGATAGGTCTAATCATTTCAGTGAAGCGCTCAAAATCCTCATCATCCTTTTTCTTGGATGGCTTAGGAGGAAAAGGCATGGGTTTCTGAACCCATGGTTCTCTTTCTTTACCCTGCTTCCTAGCAACGAAGTCTCTCTTATCATAACGTTGATTCTTTCATTGTGGGTTATCAAGATCAACAACAAGTTCAACTTCTACATCATTATCTTTACTAGGTTGAGCATCCATATGAACATCATCATTAACATGATCACTAGGTTCATGTTCATCACCAAATTGTGTCTCAGCATCAGAAATAGAAATATCATTGGGGTTCTCAAGTGTGTCTATAACAGGTTCACTAGAAGCACGCAAAGTCCTATCAGTATTCCTTTTCTTTTTATTAGCGGGACTAGGTGCATCAGTATTAATTCTCTGAGAATCTTGCTCAACTCTCTTAGGATGGCCCTCAGGATACAAAGGTTCCTGGGTCATTTTACCACCTCTAGCCATAACTCCAACAGCATTATCATTGTTCTTATTATTTAACTCATTGAGCAAATCTTCTTGTCCCTTAAGTACTTGTTCTACTTGAGTTGTAACCATGGAAGCATGTTTTCTAATAAGCTTAAGATCACTTTTCACTCTAGACATATAATCACTCAAGTGTTCAACCATATAAGCATTACGTTTCAATTGTCTACCAACATAAGCATTGAAGTTCTCTCGTTTAACAATGAAATTATCAAACTCATCCAAGCATTGACTAGCAGACTTATTATGAGGGATATCACCTTCATCATATCTATAGAGAGAATTTACCTTTACTACCAGTGTCGAGTTATCAAGACCATGTATTTCTTCAATAGGCGGTAAATTCTTAACATCTTTAGCTTTAATACTTTTTTCTTTCATAGATTTCTTTGCCTCTTGCATATCTTCAGGACTGAGAAATAGAATACCCCTTTTCTTCGGAATTGGCTTAGGCGTTGGTTCAGGAAGTTTCCAATCGTTATCGTTACTCAATATATTATTCAATAGCAATTCAGCTTGCTCAACAGTTCTTTCCTTGAAGACACAACCAGCACAACTATCCAGGTGGTCTCTGGAAGCATCGGTTAACACAACTATCCAGCTTGTTTCTTATGAGCAGGGAAATATTTTGCAGAGAAGTAGTAAATCATATCCTGGGGACTATGCACACAACTATGAGCAAGAGAATTAAACCGTATCTTAGCATCACCCTTTTACGAGAAAGGAAACAATTTCAGAATATAGTAATAGAAATTTTTTTCCTCATGAGTAAATAGAGTGGCTATATCATTCAAGCCACAACAGTTTCATATTCATAACCATAGAAAGGATCATATTCAACCAAAGTAATTAACTAAGGATCGACAAAGAATTCATAATCCTTATCAGTAACACAGATAGGTGAAGTAGTAAACATAGGGTCATATTGCATTCTAGCATTCAAAGACTTTTCTTTCAGCTTAGCTAACATTTTCTTAAGATCATATCTATCATTGCAAGCAAAAAAGTCTCTAGCAGTTTCCTCATCCAAAATATAACCCTCAGGTACAACAAGCAATTCATATCTAGGGGGGTAATCTTCATCATCACTTTCATTAATATCATCAGTTTCAGTAATTTCATTCTCTCTAACCCTAGCAAGTTGTTCATCAAGAAATTCACCTAGTGGCACAGTATTATCAAGCAGAGAAGTAGTATCATCATAAGCATCATGCATAGCAGAAGTGGCATCATCAATAACATGTGACCTATTAGAATCGATAGCAGGTGTAGGTGTTGCAAGTTTACTCAAAACAGAAGGCGAATCAAGTGTAGAGGTAGATGGAAGTTCCTTACTTCCCCTCGTAGTTGAGGGATAGATCTTGGTTTTGTTGTCTTTCAAATTCCATATAGTGATAAACAGATATAAATCCCAAGTGAATCAAAGAATAGAGCTGTGCTCCCCAGCAACGGTGCCAGAAAAAGGTCTTGATAACCCACAAGTATAGGGGATCGCAACAGTTTTCGTGGGTAGAGTATTCAACCCAAATTTTTGATTCGACAGAATGGGACCAAAGAATATTCTAAAGTATTAGCAGCTGAGTTGTCAATTCAACCACACCTGAAAGACTTAATATTTGCAGCAAAGTATTTAGTAGCAAAGTAGTATGGAAGTAACCTTAACGGTGGCAAAAGTAACGGTAGCAGTTTTGTAGCAATCGTAATAGTGGCAACGGAGAAGTAACTAAGCAAAGATCAATATGAAACGAGCTCGTAGGCAATGGATCAATGATGGATAATTATGTCGGATGGCATTCATCATGCAACAGTTATAACATAGGGTGACATAGAACTAGCTCCAATTCATCAATATAATGTAGGCATGTAGTCCGAATATAGTCATACGTGCTTATGGAAAAGAACTTGCATGACATCTTTGTCCTACCCTCCCATGGCAGCGAGGTCCTAATGGAAACTAAGGGATATTAAGGCCTACTTTTAATAGAGTACCGGACCAATGCATTATTACTTAGTGAATACATGAACTCCACAAACTACGATCATCACCGAGAAGTGTCGCAACTATTGTCACTTCGGGTTTGCCGGATCATAACACGTAGTAAGTGACTATAACTTGCAAGATAGGATCAAGAACACTCATATATTAATGAAAACATAATAGGTTCAGATCTGAAATCATGGCACTCATGCCCTAGTGACAAGCATTAAGCATGGCAAAGTCATAGGAACATCAATCATAGAACATAATGGATACTAGGGATCAAACCCTAACAAAACTTTCTCGATTACATGGTAAATCTCATCCAACCCATCACCGTCCAGCAAGCCTACAATGGGATTATTCACACACGGCGGTGAGCATCATGAAATTGGTGATGGAGGATGATTGATCATGACGATGGCGACGGATTCCCCTCTCCAGAGCCCTGAACAGACTCCAGATCAGCCATCTTGAGGAAGAACAGGGCTTGGTGGCGGCTCCATATCGTAAAACACGATGAATCCTTCTCTTTGATTTTTTTCTCCCCGAACATGAATATATGGAGTTGGAGTTGAGGTCAGTGGAGGTCCAAGGGGCCCACAAGACAGGGGGTAGGGCGCGCTCCCCACCCTTGTGGTTAGGTTGTGGGTCCCCTTTAGCTGATTCTTTCGTCAATATTTTTATTTATTCCAAAAGTTATCTCCGTGGAGTTTCAGGTCATTCCGAGAACTTCTATTCCTGCACAAAAATAACACCATGGCAGTTCTGCTGAAACAGCGTCAGTGCGGGTTAGTTCCATTCAAATCATGCAAATTAGAGCCCAAAACAAAGGAAAAAGAGTTTGGAAAAGTAGATACGTTGGAGACGTATCAGCTACATATCGAGGGACAGCAGGGAGTTGTGTTCTTTGTGCGTAGTTCATCATGTGTGCCCAACCAACATTTTATTATCCAAAATCTTCTTGCTCTTCTTTAGCATGCTCCTCTTCTGTTCTTCTTTTGTAAGTACTCTCTTCGTACCTAAATATAAGTCTTTGTAGAGATTCCTCCATGGACTACATACGGAGCAAAATGAGTGAATCTACACTCTAAAATGTATCTATATACATCTGTATTTTATCCATAGTGGAATATCTACAAATACTTGTATTTAGGAACAGAGGGACTATAATAGTTGTGCAGTATGTTCTTTGTAGTGAAGAGGAGCGGGGACATTTGCAGCATATAGGTCTATTCGGTCGCTTGTTATGGGCGCTTTCAACTCTTCGTGTTGGTCTTCATGTCGATTGTCATGGACGCTTTCAAGTTTTCGTATTCGGTCGTATGTGTCGCCTTTGAGAGTTAGACTGATAGTAACAGTATTGCGCCTTCAGTTGTAGAGAGTTGGTATCGGAAGCCTTTCTAGCCATATGAGTTATACTATCACATCCTCCCTCCGTTTTTATCTAGTTTGCATATTAGCTTTGGTCAAAGTCAAGCTTTACAAACTTTGACCAAGTTTATAAACAAAAATATTAAAATATGCAATAACAAATCAACAACATTACATTTATTATTGAATGTACTTTCACATTGTATAGATTTATTATGATAAATGTCTATATTGTTTTCTACAAACTTGGTCAAACTTTACGAAGTTTGACTTCAGTCAACTCTAATATGCAGACTAAATAAAAATGGAGGGAGTATTTTCCAGCAAGTTCCACTTTCCTTATTTTACTCCTGATGCTTAGGGTTTTCCCATTATATCTACACTATGATCTGTGTAGGTGCTTTGTGTCCTACTAGCAGCTATCCACCCTTTAAAGCTAAATAACACACCAATCATACATCCTAAGGTTCTTCAAATATGAAAGTGATATGATACTGACATTAACTAACAAACACACATTCAATTGGTTAGCTAATGCTCCCACTTGAGTTTCCAAATGCATGTGGCCACATATAGAGAGACATCATAGAATGGAATTTCTTTGGGCGCTCTGATTTATCATTGGCGGGCAACCAACACCGTATAAAAGAAGGGGAATATCAATACTATGCTTCCCCTTCTATTCTTTAACATGTTCCTCTTCTTTTCTTCTTTAGTAAGTACAGTATGTTCCTTGTAAGGAAGGGGAGTAGGGACATCTGCAGTCGACAGCTCTATTGCGCCGTTTTTGCTACATGATTTCGCACTTCGAGTTGGTCTGCCATAATATCCCGGAAATGGTGGGAGCCGCGCGGTCTTTGATAGACTAGACTTAGAGTAACAGCAGTGCGCCTTTAGATGAATAGAGCTAGCCTATAGGTGATCGATAGGCTGCATATTAGTAGCGGCAAAACCCTGTATTTTCCAGCCAGTTCCGCTTTCTCGGTTTATTTATGGTGGTTATGGTGTACCCCTTTTATCTACACTACTATCTGCCTAGTGGTTGTGCTCTCTCGTTATCATGGTTTGGCAATAAACTTTCTATATGATATATTATGAACCTATCATCTACCAACTATCCTTACATCTGGAGCTCCCACCAGGGAGCCTATTTTTTGTGTAGTTGTGCCAGATTATATTAATCTACTCACCATATTACAGCACACATGGGCTCTCCCATCAGAATCTAGTGATAGCACACAAGGGTTTACATGGAGCCCCTATTATATTACAATATCCTCTGCATTACAAAGATAATCTCACAATTATTTATGTTTTCATGCTTTTCAGATATTGTACATAATCGCAATGAATATAAGAATGCGAGAAGAATATTGCGGAACAGTTCAATGGGTAACAAACTTGGCATCAAGGGATTGAGGTCCATTGTGGATGCAATGAAACCCACATGCTCCCAACCTATAGATTCGTATTCAGAATATGATCCTAATGACTATTCTATGCTCAAGGAGTCAAAGGCAGATGGCCTATCTTGTTCACCCAATACGGTGTTTGTTCTAATTTGGCAAGGTTTTATTTGTTGCACGTATCTTGCATAATGTGTCTTGCATTTCTTTTGATTCGTTGCACCACCATCTGCTTAGTTTACTCATGATATATCTGAAGATGCCATGCCCATCCATTATCAATACCTATTCCATTTTCTTCATACCATGTTTTTCCATTCAAATGATGTTCTTGTGTTTCAGACATCCAAAAGGAAGAGGGTGATTGCAGAACCTGAAGGAGTACAAGCAAAGTCCTTGAAAAAGGTTGTGCTACTGGAGAAATCAGATAGCACCCCACGTATATTGGCGATAGAACCAGTGCCGCAAAACCTAGGATATCGCAACTATGCTGGTCCCTGCTTTGCTCTTGTGAGTACCTATAGTCCTATCATTGTACTTACATTCATTCCTGGTAGATTATGTGACATCATTTTGCATTATAGCTTACTTATCCACTATTCGCTCCAAATTATCAGATCTATATTAATGCTTACATTAATGTAGAATAAACCCAATGCTTATGAAGAAATTTAGTTTTGCATTGTTCTTGTAAGTAACTGATGTCCTTCATCACCGTACTTATATTGTCTACTAGTTCTTCATGTACAATTTACAGCTTATTTATCCTTACCCTCCATTTTCTACACGTCAAATCTATATTTACTCTTGCCAAAGTATTGAATAAAATCAATGTTACTGAAGAAGTTTAGCTCTGCATTGCTCTTGTTAGTGCCTTTTGCTTGTAAGTTGTATTTACATTTGTACTCTGCATCTTAGGTTAAATAATCTCCATTTCTTCCTATATTTTCACATCTATATTTACTCTTAACAAAATGTAGAATAAAGGCAATGCTCTTGAAGAAGTGTGTGTGGTAAACTTCTTGAATTGCCCACCATCAATATGGACAGGGCTTTATAGAGCCGGTCTTCAGTACTAATGTAAGTTTGTTGTGTATATTTGGATAGCTATGAGTGAAAATGCTATTTATTTTTGTCGTCTCCATCAAATTACTTGTTCAATGTTTATAACGAAGAAGTACATAAACATAAGTTTATTCTTCTCAATTTCAGTCTTTGGTTGTACAACCTAGTTCCTTATTCATACCATGTAAATTAAACTAAACATAGCAAGTTACTTCTTTAGCACTTTGTGTATGCTTGTGTTCTTGATCAGTAATCCAGTGGTGTGGTGAAACTACCAACTCCAGCACAATGTCATATCCTGCTATGTCTCAACTATGAACAATGCCATATTATATTAATGTTATTTAAATCATGTCTCCTTATTTACCAATCTGAAATGGTATACATTGACAGTACACTCACCATTCATGCTTATATGTTGTTTAGCACTACATGTATGCTTGTGTTCTTGATCTGTAATCCAGTTGTATGGTGAAGCTGGCCGCTCCTGCACAATGCCATTTCCTACCATCTTAACTATGAACAATGCCTATCATGTTAATGATATTTAAACCGTGTCTCTTTAATTCTAACAAAGAAATGAGATGAATTGACAGCACTGATGCTTATACGTGCAAAACTTGTTATCTACCCACTTGTTACTCTTTCAGGGTGACAAACCTGATGCTAGGAAGAACTGCCACAATGATAGTGAGACGAACCCATTGTTAGTCCACTCTAACATATATTCCAGAGAAGAAGGCAACACATCTTGAGGGTGGAGATACAACCCCAAAGTCATGTATTTATGTAGTGTCAAACTTACTCATTGACACAAGCTCGATGAAGTCGCCGCCTGAATCTGTTCGACTTCTTCAATCTGAAATTCAAGCAGAAAGACATTCTTCCGCTCAAATCCGACTGGAACTCCAATCTCTATGCAAGATTAACCATAAGTACATGATGTCTATTGATGCTATGCAGCTTAAGTTGGTGGATATAAGCCTTAAACAAGTGCAATCTCATCAGTTTGGTAAGCTACTTGCGCTGCAGCTCCTGGGCCGGGCTAACCTTTCTTCGACTGTGTTGAAGTGTTGTTGTCAGATTTCGGGTTCCGCAAACCCTTGAGAGGTTCAAACTCTCAGGTGCGTGCGAAGATCTCACTCTCGCCAGTCTGCTGGCTCGCCAATCTCACAGCCTAGAGCGTCAAGCTCAAAGGAAATGGGACACGGCAATTTACCCAGGTTCGGGCCACCTTGCAATGTAAAACCCTACTCCTGCTTTGTGGTGGATTTGCCTCAAGGGGCTGAGGATGAACTAGTACAGTGGAGAACAACCTCAGGAGGTGTGTTCTTAGGCTCAAGTGAGCTGGCCGGGGTGGAGTGAATGTGTTCCCTCCCCCTTTTCCCATGGTGGTGGCTAGGTCCTATTTATAATGGCCTTGGTCCTCTTCCCGAATGGGGGCGGGAAGGGATCCCACAATGGCCAAATTTGAAGGGAGACAACAAGTACATCTTATCCTGACTAAAGTGGTCTTCGCCTGCAAAAGCCATGGTCGTGACGCTGTGGTGGGCTCGGCGATGACCTCCATATTGTCATCCTGGTGGTCTAGGTCTTGTTGCACAAGAATGGAAACCTTTGGCTGCTTCCTCGGGAATCCGCGCCTGTTGCTTGCCTCCTTTGCACCAAAGAGGAAACTGGTACACTGCACCCGCTGGCACCCGCCTGGCCTCGATCATCATGGCTCACGTCACCCGAACCTCACGAGGTGAGCCTTGCATAGAAATCTCCGCTCCTCGGGAGCCAACCTGAGGAGGTTGATCCCCCTGGAGGTCTTGGTGTCGTCCGCCTCATGAGGCTTGGCCCCTCGCGAGGGTCTTGGGTTGTCGATGTCGAAACTGGGCGGTGCTAGGCCGTCGATGGAGCCACGCCGTGGGCCACAGGGAGGCAAGTCTAGGTACTCTTGTATCCAAAACGCTGACAGTAGCCCCCGGGCCCAAGGTGCTCTCGGACTTGGCTTCTAGGAGAAGCCAAAGGGCAAGTGCGGAGTGCCACGGGCCCTAACCGCCTGCGGCCTTGGGCGACGCTGGCGATTGATGGGACATGGGTGTTTTCGCTTCCCCATGCTGCCTCGGCAACTGTTGACTTGACGAGTCACCACTGCATGCAGAGACCATCATTGCGCGTGATCGTGGAGGCTGGCGGTTGGTCTCCCTCTGGCTATAAATGAGGGGGGAGGGGCATAGTCCTCCTCGCCCATCTCTATCTTCATCTTCTTGCTGCCCGTTCCTTCTTCTTCTCCACCCTGCCATAGTTGCAAAGCTCATGGCGCCGACGAGGAGGTTCACGCTGCTGAGAGAGGGAAGGCCCTTAAGGAGGGGCTGATACATCCATTTTGCATCATGTTTTCCTATTGTTATTGATGTTGTTTTATTGTATAATCACTACTAGGGAAAACCCTAGTAGTAGCGCGGGTTTAATGCCAACTAGTAGCACGGGCCACCGCGCTACTAATAAGGTGCTACAGCTATTACTTAGTAGTAGCGCGTGCGACACGCGCTACTGCTAAGACACATAGTCGTATCGTTTTTTCTCTCCTGCAATGCTGCTAATATAGCTAGTAGCAGCTTGTTTACTGTCCATCTCTACTAGTATTCTTTTTTCAATTTTTTTATTTTGAGTGTATTTATACGCCGTTATACAAATTTTGGTACAATACCAATTCTGAGGTTTATATCATTATGTCCATAACAGTGTGTCAAATGAAGGTTGATTAGGTTCAAGTGGAGGCAATATGTGGTGCATGTCAAAAGTATACTACTAATGCAAACTTGATCTAGTTTGGACTAGTAGTACTTTCGATGTGCACCACATGTTGCCTCTACTTGAATCTAATCCGCTAGCACAAGCTATTTAATCATCATCATAGTCATTACCACCAACAGTAGTTATTTAATCATCATAGTCATAGTGTAGCACATCATCATCTTCAAACTCATTCTAGCTAGCTAATCACCACCAACACTAGCTGCGGTAGCTATCTAATCACCACCAACACTAGCTAATAATAATCATCATAGTCATTACCACCAACACTAGCTATTTAATCATCATAGTCATAGTGTAGCACATCATCATCTTCAAACTCATTTCTAGCTAGCTAATCACTCCTGCTACTCTCTCTCAGGTAAAGTAACATAAAACATGTGTAGCACTCCTGCTTCATCAAGTTGGAGCATGCAGATGAACCTGTCTCCTAATCATGGGTTGCGCTTTTGATTGTTGCCCCCTAGTACTTCTCTGTGATCGTTCACAATTTTGCTCCAGTCTTTCACTATTAAGCATTCCTCGCTATTAGAAATCCTAAATGCACTAAAGTGCATTGTAGGATATCTTGGCCGTAAGCTAACAATTCTCATGCGACCTTTAGTCTCGATCCAATGAGGCACAACATTCATCAGGAGTCCCTGTTGAAGAACATCATATAGTAACATACTTAGCAATGAAGTTTAGCTTAAAAACTAATGTATGCAAAAGATGCACTGAGGACAAATAGTAAAAAACTTACCATCTTTCCTAAATAAATGTGACCGTAGTTCAGTATGAACACTATGGGTCGCACGTTTTGAGTACTAAGATTTTCAAGTTCAGGAAAATAATTTGTCTTGACAGTATGAAGATCCTCAAGCCATGAACCATAATGACTTATCTCCTCGCAGTTTAGTTTAGCCCCGGGACAGTAGTAGGTCCTGTCTACCAAGCGCTGGACATGTTTGCTTGATTGGAAATAAGCTGTCAATAGAAATTAGTTGTCAACTATTTTTGAATAAACAATACCAAAGACATAAATATGGTTGAGAAACTCACATAATGGTATAACTGGAGGCGTCTGCACATCGACCCAGATGTCGATATTACCTTCAAGATCATCTTTTGGACGAATATCAAAGGTGATAACCATATCAGGCTCAAATGCATAAGTCTTGCATAGTGCTTGGCAAGTTTTGCATCCAAAATAGGTGTAGGTGTCTGCGTTGTATAATTTTGCATGGAAAATACAACCATGCTCGGTCTTTAAGTAAACTCTCTTTACCTCCTTAGTAGTTTTCATAGGACTGAAACCTATCTTATCCAAGACAAAAACTCTTGCATGGCAGGGGATACGCTAGTAGAATAGTAAAAAAATATAAGTTGAAGCAAATGAAGAAGATGGCATGCTTAATTACGAAAAAAGACTTGTCATTGTGACTTACTGTATCCACTTTGAAGTTCTCATCCAGCTTGATGTTGAAGCGCCTATCATCATCTATGAAGATTCTTTGCACAGGCCGCGCTCGTCTTCGTAGTATTTGCAAATACCAAAATCCTTTTCGTCCTCAGACATTTCGTATGTTCATAGTTGAAACATTAATTGAAAATCGATCGAAGACAACTACCATGATACTCAACACAAATCCGGGGCACTCGTTATTTCCTACATATTGTGGCACAAGTCATGCCAAAATTCACGAAAAAATCCGGCATGATCTTTGCTAAAATAGGACATATCGAGCGCCTGAAATTTGCCTGAACGGAAATGAATCAACACTCCGGCAAAACATAGGCCACTCGGAGGTGTAACCTGCAAACATGACCGGCCACTTGGGCAAGCACATGTCCTATTTGAGCAACACAAGATATACATTTCAAAATATCTTATAGGACTCATATTGACATGAGCTTTCAATAAGCAAAACCAAATCGTAAAATAAATAAGTATTCAAATTAGCATGCATTCAATAAGCAAAAGTGAATCGTCTCTTGCATCCGTACATCGTCGAATATTATCATTAATACATCCTGAATAGTATCATACATATAACATCACTAATACAACTAAAACCCTAGCGAACGACGGGTATCGACACGAGAGGTGGACACCCAAAGAGAAGGAATCATCACAGGATCATAGCTCCAGTGAGATCCCTGGAGAACCTGCCAAGTACTGGAGAACATGTGCTCCAGCGCAACCAAGTAGTGACGGACGTGCGCGTCCTCCTTGCTGACACGGTGACGTACCACCTCTGCGGGGTCCTCAAGCCTCTCGACTGTCACTGGCCCACGCGACCGCCACCAAAGAAGGTTCGGGTCAATGATGGGCTGACTCCTCACCAAGTTGCGCCCCCCGGTAGGTAGCGCCTCCTAGTACCAGCCTAGCGGAGCCCAGTCCCGGAAAGGCCCATCTGGTCAAGCAGGCGTCCTCCACCGAGTCGACGACGAGGATGCGGGATAGGCATTGTTGACGTCGATGCGGGAAAAATTGCTTTAACTAAAAAAATAACAACAAATGTGACATGTTCAACTAGTTCTATTAATTCAACTAGTTCTTACTAAAAATAAACTTACTATAAATAAAAATAAACTAGTACCTAATTAGTACCTAGTTCTTACTAACTAATTAGTACCTAGGAACTACTGCCCTAATTACCATCTAATTTGATGAACCTAGGGGTGGAAAGTGGTAGCGGATATTCCAATTATCCAACTTAAAAGTGAAATAAGTGGTAAAATTTTACTCGGTTTATGATTAATCTTAGAAATTATTATGCATTACAATAGTGTTTATTCATCATCTAAGAAAACATCATCGAAGAAAACATCTGAGCCGCATCCGTATCCGATAACATCCGCATCTGATTCGTTTCCACCAATACATGAACCCTAACTAACTTGATGCAACTAAAATTTGAAGAACCCTGGGCAGAAGTAGGGGAGGGGGAGGAGCAGGCGTGCTCACCTCGGGTGCCTGTGGCGAGGGAGGGGCAGGCGGCGTCAAGGTCGGGGTCAGGGCTCGGGCGCGCGGCGGAGGGCGGCGTCAAGGTCGGGGTCGGGGCGGCGTCGAGGTCGGGGGCGGCGTTGAGGTCGGGGTCGGGGTTAGCGTCGAATCCGGGGTCGGGGGCGGCGTCGAGGGTGTGCGGAGAGCAACGGGAGAGTGCGCCGCGGCCGATGGGCGACAGCGGCAGCGACAGCAGAGGAGTTGGATTTCGGGGAAGTGGTCGTGGGGAAGAACGAAGCGGGCGGTTAAGTCAGAAGTAGCAGTAGCACGTTCCAGAAAGTGTGTTACTGCTAAGTTAGCTACAGCGCATTCCTCGATACGCGCTACTACTATTCCTTTCTCTTTTTTCCCCTTTTTCATTTTTTTCTTTACATTTTTTCCTTTCACCATTTTCTATTTCTTTCATTTTCATTTACTTTTCTATTTGCTTTCCATTTAATTTTATTTCCTTTAGTAGCAGCGCCTTTCAGCGTAAACGCGCTGCTACAAAGCAAGTAGAGGTAGCACGGTTCAACGTAGATCGCTACTACTATGTGTAGCCTGTCGGCTAAGCCGTGGGAATTTTAGTAGTAGTGTTTTTATCTTCAGGCGCGCTAGTGCTACAACTATATCTGTAGTGCCTTTTACACCAGCGTGCTACTGCTACTTAGCACCAGCGTGCTTTTTTAACACGCGCTACTGCTAAAGTTCTGTGTATAAGGTTTTCCCTAGTAGTGAATAATGCTTTTTGGAGTAATTCTAAAGCCTTTTCTCTCATAATATGCAAGGTATGCACCAAGGGGGAGAATTCTGGCAGCTGGAAATCTGGACGTGAAAGGCTACGTCAAGCTACCTATTCTGCAAAACTCCAAATGAGCTGAAACTCCGCGAGGATTTTTGATGGATTCTTTAAGGAATATTGGAGCAAATAAGTACCAGAGGAGGGCCACCAGGTGGGCACAACCCACCTGGGCACGCCATGAGGCCCAGGCGCGCCCTGGTGGGTGTTGCCCTCCTCGACCCACCTCCGGTGCCCATCTTATGGTATATAAGTCATTTTGACCTAGAAAAAATAAGGTGAGGACATTCGGGACAAAGCGCTGCCTCCTCGATGAGGAACTTGGGCAGGAGCACTTTTGCCCTTTGGCAGAGCAATTCCGCTGGGGGAACTTCCCTCCCGGAGGGGGAAATCATCGTCATCATCATCACCAACAACTCTCCCGTCTAGGGGAGGGTTATCTTCATCAACATCTTCACAGCACCAACTCCTCTCAAACCCTAGTTCATCTCTTGTGTTCAATCTTTGTATCAAAACTATAGATTGGTGCCCATGGGTGACTAGTAGTGTTGATTACATCTTGTAGTTGATTACTAGATGGTTTATTTGGTGGAAGATTATATCTTCAGATCCATTATGATATTCAATACCCCTCTGATCTTGAGCATGTTTACCATTAGTGAGTAGTTACTTTCGTTCTTGAGGTCACGGGAGAAATCATGTTGCAAGTAATCATGTGAACTTGATATGTGTTATATATTTTGATGGTATGTATGTTGCCACTCTCTTAGTGGTGTCATGTGAACGTCGACTACATAACACTTCACCGTATTTGGGCCTAAGGGAATGCATTGTGTATTAGTTATTAGATGGTGGATTGCGAGAGTGACAGAAACTTAAACCCCAGTTTATGCGCTATCCATAAGGGACCGATTGGATCCAAAAGTTTAATGCTATGGTTAGAATTTATTCTTAATACTTCTCTCGTAGTTGCGGATGCTTGCGAGAGGGTTAATCATAAGTAGGAGGTTTTTTCAAGTAAGAACAACACCTAAGTACCGGTCCACCCACATATCAAATTACCAAAGTACCGAACACGAATTAAGCCAACATGATGAAAGTGATTAGATGAAATTCCCGTGTGACCTCAAGAACACTTTGCTTATCATAAGAAACCGTTTTGGCATGTCCTTTGCCTCCAAAGGTTTGGGCTACCTTTCTGCACTTTTTTACTACTATTGCTACTTGCTCGTTACCAAATTATCTTGCTACCAAACTACTCCGCTACTTACAATTTTAGCACCTGCAGACATTACCTTGATGAAAACCACTTGTCATTTCCTTCTGCTCCTTGTTGGGTTCGACACTCTTACTTATCAAAAAGAGCTACAATTGACCCCATACACTTGTGGGTCATCAAGGCAATTTTCTGGCACCATTGCCGGGGAGTGAAGCGCTCTTGGTAAGTGGAAATTGGTAAGGAAACATTATTACTACGTGCTGAAATTTATTGTCACTTTCTACTATGGAAAACAATCCTTTGAGGGGTTTGTTCGGGGTATCTTCACCTCGACCGGAACCACAATTAGTTACCCCTCAACCTACTGCACCAACTGAAAATATTGAATATGAAATTCCTTCAGGTATGTTAGAACAACTACTAGCTAATCCTTATGCAGGAGATGGAACCGAACATCGTGATATGCATTTGATATATGTGGATGAAATTTGTGGATTATTTAAGCTTGCAGGTTTGCCCGGAGATGAAGCTAAGAATAAGGTTTTCCCTTTATCTTTGAAGGGAAAAGCATTGACATGGTATAGGCTATGCGATGATATTGGGTCTTGGAACTGGAACCGTTTGAAATTGGAATTTCATCAGAAATTTTATCCTATGCATCTAGTTCATCATGCTCGAAATTATATATATAAGTTTTGGCCTTGTGAAGGAGAAAGTATCGCTCTATCTTGGGGGAGGCTTAAGTCAATGTTATATTCATGCCCCAGTCATGAGCTCTCGAGAGAAATTATTATCCAGAACTTTTATGCTTCGCTTTCTCGTAATGATCAAAACATGCTCGATACTTCCTGTATTGGTTCTTTTATGAAGAAGACTATTGAATTCTGGTGGGATCTTTTAGAAAGAATTAAATGTAACTCTGAAGATTAGGAACTCGACGAAGGTAAAGTGTCAGGTACTGAACCAGAGTTTGATTGTGTTAAATGTTTTATGAATATCGATGTCTTTCAAAACTTTAGCACTAAATATGGACTTGACACTGAGATAGTAGCTTCCTTTTGTGAATCTTTTGCTACTCATGTTGATCTTCCAAAGGAGAAGTGGTTTAAGTACCACCAACCAACTAAAGAAGAAATTAAAGAACCGGTAAAAGCTAAAGAAGAAACAATTATTTACAATGTTGATCCAGTTGTTCCCACTGCTTATATTGAAAAACCACGTTTTCCTGTTAGGATGAAGGAACATGCTAAAGCTTCAACTGTGGTTAATAAAAGTAATGTTAGAACATTTAAACCTTCTGAACAAATCAAAGTTGAACCTAGTGTTGCTATGGTTAAAGATCTCTGAGTTGATAATATTGATGGGCATGTTATTTTACTTCTGCGATGAAGCTTCTAGAATTGCTAAACCTGAAGGAAAAGATAAACATAGACCAGTTGTTGGCATGCCTGTTGTCTCAGTTAAGATAGGAGATCACTGTTATCATGGGTTATGTGACGTAGGTGATAGTGTGAGTGTTAGTTCCTTCTCCTTATATGAAGAAATTAGAGATGAAATAGCACCTACTGAAATAGAAGACATAGATGTTACTATTAAACTTGCTAATAGGGATACTATATCACCAATTGGGATTCTTAGAGATGTTGAAGTCTTGTGTGGGAAGGTAAAATACCCTACTAATTTTCTTGTTCTTACCACCCCACCAGATAAATTTTGTTCCATTATATTTGGTAGACCTTTCTTGAACACCGTCAATGCTAAAGTAGATTGTAAGAAACAAACTGTCGGTGTTAGCTTTGGTGATGAATCTCATGAGTTAATTTTTACAAGTTTAGTAAACAACCTCATAAGAAAGATTTGCCTAGTAAGGATGAAATTATTGGTGTTGCTTCTATTGATGTGCCACCTACTGATCCTTTGGAATAATATTTGCTAGGCCATGAAAATTATTTGCATACGCGTGAAAGAAAAGAAATAGATAGAATCTTTTTTGAACAACAACCTCTGCTTAAACAAAATTTACCAATTAAAACTCTAGGAGGTCCTCCTCCACTTAAAGGTGATCCTGTGTTTGAACTTAAAAAATTGCCAGACACTTTGAAATATGCTTATCTTGATGAAAAGAAGATATATCATGTTATTATTAGTGCTAACCTTTCAGAACATGAAGAAGAAAGATTATTGAAAGTTCTAAGGAAGCACAGGGCTGCTATTGGATATACTCTTGATGATCTTAAGGGCATTAGTCCCACTCTATGTCAGCACAAGATTAATATGGAACCTGATGCTAAACCCGTTGTTGATCACCAACGTCGGTTAAACCCGAAAATGGAAGAAGTGGTAAGAACAAAAATATTGAAACTTCTGGAAGCAGGTATAATCTATCCTATAGCTGATAGTAGATGGGTAAGTCATGTTCATGGTGTCACTAAGAAGGGAGGTATTACTGTTGTTCCTAACGATAAGAATGAGCTTATTCCACAAAGAATTGTCACGGGCTATAGAATGGTAATTGATTTTAGAAAATTAAATAAAGTCACTAGAAAATATCATTACCCTCTCCCTTTCATCGATCAAATGTTAGAAAGATTATCCAAGCACACACATTTTTGCTTCCTTGATGGATATTCTGGCTTTTAACAAATACCTGTTTTACAATCTGATCAAGAAAAGAACACTTTTACTTGTCCTTTTGGAACATTTGCTTATAGACGTATGCCTTTCGGTTTATGTAATGCACCTGCTACCTTTCAAAGATGTATGACTCCTATCTTCTCTGATTTTTGTGAAAAGATTGTTGAGGTTTTCATGGATGATTTTTCTGTTTATGGGAAGTCTTTTGATGATTGTTTAAGCAATCTTGATCCAGTTTTGCAGAGATGTGAACAAATAAATCTTGTCTTGAATTGGGAGAAGTGCCACTTTATGGTTAATGAAGGTACTGTCTTGGGCCACAAAATTTCTGAAAAAGGCATTGAGGTGGACAAAGCCAAGGTCGATGAAATTGAGAAAATGCCATGTCCTAAAGATATCGAAGGTGTTCGTAGTTTCCTTGGTCATGCTGGTTTCTATTGAAGGTTTACCAAAGACTTTTCTAAAAAAATTGGGCCTGTTACTAATCTTTTGCAAAAGGATATTCCCTTTGTGTTTGATGATGATTGTATGGAAGCCTTTGAAACACTAAAGAAAGCCTAAATTACTGCACCTGTTGTTCAACCACCTAATTGGAACTTGCCTTTTGAGATTATGTGTGATGCCAGTGACTATGTTGTTGGTGTTGTTCTAGGACAAAGAGTTGATAAGAAACTAAATGTTATTCATTATGCTAGTAAAACTCCAGACAGTGCTCAACGAAACTATGCTACTACTGAAAAAGAATCCTTAGCAGTGGTTTTTGCTTGTGATAAATTCAGATCTTACATTGTTGATTCTAAAGTAATTGTTCACACCGATCATACTGCTAAAAAATATCTTATGAAGAAAAAAGATGCTAAACCTAGACTCATTAGGTGGGTTCTTCTCCTACAAGAATTTGATTTGCCCATCACTGATAGGAAAGGAGCAGAGAACCCCGTAGCTGATAACTTGTCTAGACTTGAAAATATTCTTGATGACCCACAACCTATTAATGATAGCTTCCCTGATGAACAACTAGCTGCAATAAATGTCTCTCATAGTACACCTTGGTATGCTAACTATGCTAATTATTGTTGCTAAATACATACCACCTAGCTTGACATACCAACAAAAGAAAAAAATTCTTCTATGACATGAGACATTACTTTTGGGATGACCCACATCTTTATAAAGAAGGAGTAGATGGTATTACTAGACGTTGTGTACCTAAGCATGAACAGGAAAAAATCCTATGGAAATGTCACTCCGAAGCTTATGGAGGACATCACGCGGGAGACAGAACCGCTCATAAGGTATTGCAATCGGGTTTTTATTGGCCTACTCTGTTCAAGGATGCCTGTAAGTTTGTCTCATCATGTTATGAATGCCAAAGAATAGGTAATATCGGTAAGCGTCAAGAAATGTCTATGAATCATTTGATGTTTGGGGATTTGACTTTATGGGACCTTTTCCTTCCTCCAATGGGTATACACATATTTTGGTTGCTGTTGATTATGTTACTAAATGGGTAGAAGCTATTCCAACCAGTAGTGTTGATCACAACACCTGTATTAAAATGCTTAAGGAAGTTATTTTTCTAAGGTTTGGAGTCCCTAGATATTTAATGACTGATGGTGGTTCACATTTTATTCATGGTGCTTTCCGTAAGATGCTTCCTAAGTATGATGTTAATCATAGAATTGCTTCACCTTATCATCCTCAGTCTAGTGGTCAAGTTTAACTTAGCAATAGAGAAATAAAACTAATCTTACAAAAGACTGTTAATAGGTCCCAGAAGAATTGGTCTAAAAAATTAGATGATGCACTTTGGGCTTATAGAACATCTTACAAAAATCCTATGGGCATGTCTCCATATAAAATGGTATATGGAAAAGCTTTTCATTTACCTCTTGAGTTAGAACATATAGCATTTTGGGCAATAAAAGAACTCAATTATGATTTCAAACTTGATGGGGAAAAGAGGTTATTTGATATCAGCTCATTAGATGAATGGAGAACCCAAGCTTATGAAAATGCTAAGTTATTCATAGAAAAAGTTAAAAGATGGCATGACAAAAGAATCCAAAAGCGCGATTTCAAAGTAGGTGAATATGTTCTTTTGTACAACTCTCGTTTCAGATTCTTTGCAGGAAAACTCCTCTCCAAATGGGAAGGACCCTATGTCATCGAGGATGTCTATCGATCCGGAGCTATCAAAATAAATAATGCCGAAGGGACTAACCCGAAGGTTGTCAATGGGCAACGAATAAAACACTATATCTCAGGTACTCCCATTAATGTAGAAAGCAATGTTATTCAAACTTTGACACCGGAAGAACACATAAAAGAGTCCTCCCAGAACCCTCCAGAATCGTTAAAATAAGGAGGTACGTGATACGGTACGTAAACCGACTCCGAAAAATCCGTAAAAATATTTTTTGTCAGTTTTGGAATATTTAGAAAATTAGGAAAATAAGAAACTTCCAAGAAAGTGAACCTGGTGGGCACGATACACCAAGGCGCGCCAGGCTTGCCTGGCGTGCCCAAGGGGTTGTGCCCACCTCGGGTACTTTCCGATCTCCGTTTTTCTTCCGTTCTGCTTGTTCCAAAAGATAAAAAATCTATATATACCTCCTGAACCTGTAAACCTCCATATCGTGGAGAAATCTCATGTTTTCTTTTCTTGCTGTTTTCTGTCAGATCCAATCCACCATGGCCTCTTCAAGCTCCTCCAAGGACAAGTTCTTCGACAACATCATCAACCCATATCTGCGGGAGATGATGCAGCACCCTCAAGCTATCCAGATGCGCGATGGGGTGTTGCACATCCGCGATGTGCAAGGGCCTAGGGGGAGTGGATCCGTGGAGGCCAGGCTTGGAGCCATGGAGCAGGACATCTTCAAGTGCAAGGGGATGGTGGAGCGTGGACTCAATGCCAATCACCTCATGATCGCAGACTATACCCGTGATCTCAAGGTGGATGGCAAGCCCATAAAGGACATCATCTTATCCCTCAACGAGCAAATCAAATTCCTCCATTGCCAGATCCAAGATCTTCAAAGCCAGGTCTTTGAATATGAGGCCAGGTTTAAAGGTATGAGTTTGGCTGCCAGTTGCAGGATCCGGGAGACTCAGTCATCCTCTTATGATGGTGAGCCTCTATCATGGAAACCAGAGGACAAGAAACCTTCTACTTCATCACCACCAGCTTCTTCATCACCACCAAAAAACTGAGTATTGGGTATGCGCACTCCCCTTGGCTTTGGCCAAGCTTGGGGGAGGTGTCCCGGTATTGTATCAATCTCAACTATCTTTTGCCTTTACTTTCTTAGTTCAATCATGGTTATCTTTTGCTATTAGATAAATAAAAGTTTAGTTCGATCATTTCTTCTTGTGAGTTTGCTTAGTGATCAATCCTTGTAATCGTGTGCGAGATATAATAAAGTTTTGTTTCAGTTTTGCCTTCTTCACTTTCTTACTGCAATAAAAAGAAAGGAAATAAATAGAAAAGATCATATGATAATCCTATGGTAAGTGATGACATTACACAAGGAAAAGTATAAGTAGAGAATTCTATTGTAGATTGACAAACATAGCATTGGTCAATGATGCAACACATGAAACAATTAATAAGGGAAGAGAAGATTCACATATAAATACACTATCATGGAAATCTTTTGTGATTGTGAGCACCCACCAAAATATTATATGTCAAAATTGTTAACGTTGGACAAGGAAGACAACTTAATGATTTATGTTTGTTCGTATTCACACAGAAGTCATATTGTCATAGATCCTTCAACATGTGGTGCTTGCCCCTACCTTTGCTAGCTAGAAATTCCGCACTAAGTAGAGATACTACTTGTGCATCCAAAACCCTTAAACCCTATCTTGTTTGAGAGTCCACCATACCTAACTATGGATTGACTAAGATCCTTTCTTTGCCTAAAAATAGTATTGATTCGTGGAATAAGTGTAAAGATGCTTTCATCTCTAAGTATTTTCCTCACGCTAAGATCATCTCCCTTAGGAACGACATTATCAATTTTAAGCAACTTGATCATGAGAATTTTGCACAATCTTGGGAGAGGATGAAATTGATGATACGTAATTGCCCTACACATGGTTTGAATATGTGGTTGATTATACAAAAAAATTATGCCGGATTGAATTTTTCTTCTAGAAATCTTTTAGATTCGGCCGCGGGAGGCACTTTTATGGAAATCACTTTAGGATAGGCTACTAACTCCTAGATAATATTATGGTTAATTATTCTCAATGGCACACCGAAAGATCCACTAGTAAAAAGGTTCATGCGATTAAAATAGATTAATGTTTTGAGTGGAAAAATGGATGAACTTACGAAATTGTTTGCTAATAAAAGTGTTTATTATGATCCTAATGATATGCCTTTTCCCACTTTGATTAAGAATAATAATGAATCTATGAATGTGAATTTTGTTGGTAGGAACAATTTTGGTAACAACGCGTATAGAGGCAATTTTAATCCTAGGCTGTTTCCTAGTAATTCCTCTAATAATTATAGTAATTCATACAATAATACCTATGGAAATTTTAAATAAGATTCCCTTTGATTTTTAGAATAGTGTTAAAGAATTTATGAGATTGCAAAAGAATTTCAATGCTTTGATTGAAGAAAAATTTCTCAAGATTGATGATTTGGCTAGAAACATTGATAGAATTTCTCATGATGTTGATTCTTTGAAACTTAGATCTATCCCACCTAAACATGATATCAATGAGTCTCTCAAATCCATGAGAATTTCCATTGATGAGTGCAAAGAAAGAACCGCTAAGATGCGTGCTAAAAAAGATTGGTTTGTAAAAGCGTGTTCTTATAGTTTCCATGACAATAATGATGAAGATCTAAAAGTGATTGATGTGACTCCTATTGAATCTTTGTTTTCCAATATGAATCTTGATAAAGATGGGACTGAGATGAGTCAACTTTAGTTAAAAGGCGTCCCAATGATTCGGAGTTTTTAGATCTAGATGCAAAAGTTGATAAAAGTGGGATTGGAGAGGTCAAGACTTTAAGTAGCAATGAACCCACTCTTTTGGATTTCAAGGAATTTAATTATGATAATTGTTCTTTGATAGATTGTATTTCCTTGTTGCAATCTGTGTTAAATTCTCCTCATGCTTATAATCAAAACAAAGCTTTTACCAAACATATCGTTGATGCTATGAAGCAATCTTTTGAAGAAAAGCTTGAACTAGAAGTTTCTATCCCTAGAAAACTTTATGATGAGTGGGAACCTACTATTAAGATTAAGATTAAAGATTATGAATGCTGCACTTTGTGTGATTTGGGTGCCAGCGTTTCCACGATTCCAAAAACTTTGTGTGATGTGTTAGGTTTCCGTGAATTTGATTATTGTTCTTTAAATTTGCATCTTGCGGATTCCACTATTAAGAAACCTTTGGGAAGGATTAATGATGTTCTTATTGTTGCGAATAGGAATTATGTACCCGTAGATTTCATTGTTCTTGATATAGATTGCAATCCTACGTGTCCTATTATTCTTGGTAGACCTTTCCTTAGAACGATTGGTGCAATTATTGATATGAAAGAAGGAAACATTATATTCCAATTTCCGTTAAGGAAAAGCATGGAACACTTTCCTAGGAAGAAAATTAAATTTCCATATGAATCTATTATGATAGCCACTTATGGATTGCATACCAAAGATGGCAATACCTAGATCTATTCGTGTTTTTATGCCTAGCTAAGGGCATTAAACGATAGCGCTTGTTCGGAGGCAGCCCAATTTTATTTTTGTTCTTTGCTTTTTGCTCCTGTTTAGTAATAAATAAATCATCAAGCCTCTGGTTAGATGTGGTTTTATGTTTTAATTAGTGTTAGTGCCAAGTTGAACCTTTAGGATAGCTTACGCTGATAGTTGTGTTGACCCTGCTGAAAATCAGAAGCTTTTGCACTTAGTAAATTAGTTTTGAAAATTCACAGAAACATGCTTCTGATCTGATTCTTTTTTATCTGGATTAGTACACAAATTTCTCAGGTTTTCCTAGTTTGGATGGATTTTTGGAGTTACAGAAGTATTCGAGAGTTATAGATTACTACAGAATGTTTTTTGACAGATTCTGTTTTTCGCGTGTTGTTTGCTTATTTTGATGAATCTATGGGTAGTATCAGGGGGTATGAACCATGGAAAAGTTGCAATACAGTATATATTACATCAATATAAGTAAAGAATGAGTTTGCAACAGTACCTTAAAGTGGTGATTTACTTTCTTATACTAACAGAGCTCATGAGATTTTCTGTCGAGTTTTGTGTTGTGAAGTTTTCAGTTTTGGGTAAGGATTTGATGGACTATGGAATAAGGAGTGGCAAGAGCCTAAGCTTGGGGATGCCAAAGGCACCCCAAGGTAATATTCAAGGACAACCAAAAGCCTAAGCTTGGGGATGCCCCGGAAGGCATCCCCTCTTTCGTCTTCGTCTATCGGTAACATTACTTGAGGCTATATTTTTATTCGCCACATGATATGTGTTTTGCTTGGAGCATCTTGTATGATTTGAGTCTTTGCTTTTTAGTTTACCACAATAATCCTTTCTATACACACCTTTTGGGAGAGACACGCATGAATCGTGATTTATTAGAATACTCTATGTGCTTCACTTATATCTTTTGAGCTAGGCATTATTGCTCTAGTACTTCACTTATATCTTTTGAGAGCACGGCGGTGGCTTTATTTTATAGAAACCGTTGAACTCTCATGCTTCACTTATTTTATTTTGAGAGTCTTTTAGAATAGCATGGTAAATTTGCTTGGGTTATAAAACTAGTCCTAATATGATGGGCATCCAAGAGGGATATAATAAAAACTTTCATATAAAATGCATTGAATACTATGAGAAGTTTGATTCTTTATGATTGTTTTGAGATATGAAGATGGTGATATTAGAGTCGTGCTAGTGGAGTAACTGTGAATTTGAGAAATACTTGTGTTGAGCTTTGTGAGTCTCGTAGCATGAACGTATGGTAACCATTGTGTAACAAATTTGAAGCATGAGGTATCTCTTTGGTTGTCATCCTTTGCGTGGAGGTCAGGATCGCGTGATGGTTAACTCCTACCAACCCTTTCCCTAGGAGCATGCACGTAGTGCTTGGTTTTGATGACTTGTAGATTTTTGCAATAAGTATGTGAGTTCTTTATGACCAATGTTGAGTCTGTGGATTATACGCACTCTCACCCTTCCACCATTGCTAGCCTCTCTTGTGCCGCGCAACTTTCAGCGGTACCATACACCCACCATATACCTTCCTCAAAACAGCCACCACACCTACCTATTATGGCATTTCCATAGCCATTCCGAGATAATTGCCATGCAACTTGCCACCGTTCCGTTTATTATGACACGCTTCATCATTGTCATATTGCTTTGCATGATCATGTAGTTGACATCGTATTTGTGGCAAAGCCACCTTTCATAAGTTTTTCATACATGTCACTCTTGATTCATTGCACATCCCGGTACACCTACATTCACATAGAGTCATATTTTTTTCTAAGTATCGAGTTGTAATTTGTCGAGTTGTAAGTAAATAGAAGTGTGATGATCATCATTATTAGAGCATTGTCCCATGTGAGGAAAAAAAGGAGGCCAAAGAAGCCAATCAAAAAAGAGGCCAAAGAAGCCAATCAAAAAAATGAGAGAAAAAGAGAGAAGGGGCAATGTTACTATCCTTTTTCCACACTTGTGCTTCGAAGTAGCACCATGATCTTCATGTTAGAGAGTCTCTTATTTTTGTCACTTCCATATACTAGTGGGAATTTTTCATTATAAAACTTGGCTTTTATATTCCAATGATGGGCTTCCTCAAATGCCCTAGGTCTTCATGAGCAAGCAAGTTGGATGCACACCCACTTAGTTTCTTTTTGAGCTTTCATACACTTATAGCTCTAGTGCATCCGTTGCATGGCAGTCCCTACTCACTCACATTGATATCTATTGATGGGCATCTCCATAGCCCATTGATACGCCTAGTTGATGTGAGACTATCTCCTCTTTTTTGTCTTCTCCACAACCACCATTTTATTCCACGTATAGTGATATGTCCATGGCTCACGCTCATGTATTGCCTGAAAGTTGAAAAAGTTTGAGAATACTAAAGTATGAAACAATTGCTTGGCTGAAATCGGGGTTGTGCATGATTTGAATATTTTATGTGACGAAGATGGAGCATAGCCAAACTATATGATTTTGTAGGGATAAGCTTTCTTTGGTCATGTTATTTTGAGAAGACATAATTGCTTTGTTAGTATGCTTGAAGTATTTTTTTTGTCAATATTAAACTTTTGTCTTGAATCTTTCAGATCTGAACATTCATGCCACAATAAATAAAATTACATGCATAAATATGTTAGGTAGCATTCCACATCAAAAATTTTATTTTTATCATTTACCTACTCGAGGACGAGCAGGAATTAAGCTTGGGGATGCTTGATACGTCTCCGACGTATCTATAATTTTTTATTGTTCCATGCTATTATATTATCTGTTTTGGATGTTTAATAGGCATTTATATGCTATTTTATATTATTTTTGGGACTAACCTATTAACCGAGAGCCCAGTGCCAGTTTCTGTTTTTTTGCCTATTTTAGAGTTTCACAGAAAAGGAATACCAAACGGAATGAAACTTTTGCGATGATCTTTCTTGAACCAAAAGGAAACCAGAAGACTTGGAGATGAAGTCGGAGACGCAACAAGGCGGCCACGAGGCAGGAGGGCGCGCCCAGGGGTAGGGGGCGCTCCCTACCTCGTGGGCCCCTCGTGGGTCTCCTCACCTAGCTCCTTCGCCTATTTTTACTCTTATACCCTAAAAACATCCAGGAGAGCCACGAAACCATGTTTCCACCGCCGCAACCTTCTGTACCCATGAGATCTCATCTAGGGACCTTTTTTGGTGTCCTGCGGGAGGAGGATTCGACCATGAAGGGCTTCTACATCAACACCATTGCCTCTCCGATGATGCGTGAGTAGTTTACCATAGACCTACGGGTCCATAGCTAGTAGCAAGATGGCTTATTCTCTCTCTTTGATTCTCAATACCATGTTCTCCTCGATGTTCTTGGAGATCTATTCGATGTAATATTCTTTTGCGGTGTGTTTGCCGAGATCCGATGAATTGTGCATTTATGATCAGATTATCTATGAATATTATTTGGTTCTTCTCTGAATTCTTATTTGGTTCTTCTCTGAATTATCGGTTTAGTTTTGCCTACTAGATTGATCTTTCTTGTAATGGGAGAAGTGCTTAGCTTTGGGTTCAATCTTGCGGTGTCCTTTCCCAGTGATAGTAGGGGCAGCAAGGCACGTATTGTATTGTTGACATCGAGGATAAAAAGATGGGGTTTTCATCATATTGCTTGAGTTAATTCCTCTACATCATGTCATCTTACTTAATGTGTTACTCTGTTCTTTATGAACTTAATACTCTAGATGCAGGCAGGAGTCGGTCGATGTGTGGAGTAGTAGTAGTAGACGCAGAATCATTTCGGTCTACTTGACACGGACGCGATGCCTATGTCCATGATCATTGCCTTAGATATCGTCATAACTTTGCGCTCTTCTATCAATTGCTCGGCAGTAATTTATTCACGCACCGTAATATTTGCTATCTTGAGATAAGCCACTAGTGAAACTATGGCCCCTGGGTCTCTTTTCCATTATATTGAATCTCTTTTACATCTTACTAGTTTCTGATCTACTATTTTGCAATCTTTACTTTCCGATCTATAAACCAAAAATACCAAAAATATTTACTTTACCGTTTATATATCTCTATTAGATCTCACTTTTGCAAGTAACCGTGAAGGAATTGACAACCCATTTATCGTGTTGGGTGCAAGTTGTTGATTGTTTGTGCAGGTATTCAGTGACTTGTGCATTGTCTCCTACTGGATTCATACCTTGGTTCCCAAACTGAGAGAAATACTTACGCTACTTTGCTGCATCACCCTTTCCTCTTCAAGTGAAAACCCAACGCAAGCTCAAGAGGTAGCAACAACCACCTCGATAGGCAGCAATAGTTCCATCTCGAAGCAAAACACGATGGATCCCCCTACTCCCGGGGTGGCAAAACTGAGAGTGGACGGTGTTGTTTCCAAAGATTTAAATGAAGGATCTTTTAGTGATGTGTGCAAAAACTCAGAGGGTATGTTTTTGGGAGCCTCGTGTATGAAGTACAGTGGGTTGACCGATCCAGCTACTCTGGAGGCGTTGGCATGCCATGAAGCACTAGCGCTGGCAGCAGATCTCCAGTTGACTAGAGTGGTGATTGCATCTGATTGCCAAGGCGTAGTTTGAGATATTCATGAATGAACAGGAGGAATGTATGCACAGATAGTTAAGGAGATTAACGAGAGACTAATGTCGAGGCACATAGCCTAGCTAAACATGCGTTTGGTCTTGGAGTCGGGCGCCATTTGTGGCTTATAAACACACCAGACATTGATTGTATCCCTATGAACATTGATTGAATAAAGTAAGCATGTTTAGATTAAAAAAAGAGAATCGACTGCGGTCAGTCGACCGAACCAAGCCTAGCACAGGTTCACACCAGAGAAATGAAAAAAAACGGGACGAATCGCAAAGCACAGTCCAATGGAGCAGAAATCAACTGTCCACAAATGCAAAAATCAAGCGATTGTCATGTAGGTATTGTGATTACTTTTTTGCATAATATAATGGAGCGAAAAAATAGGAGTGACCGAAAATTAATGGGAAACAACTGTGTCAGACAATAATTAGAAACTTACAGATGGGCTATGTTTCTCCTACAAATTGTCTCTAAAGAAACATTGCTTTGCTCTAACTGCTTCAGCGAGGCGACGGGAGAGGCGAACGCAACTGCCTGCCTTCTTCCTTCGGGAAACACCGTCAGTCCCTGCTTCCTCCGTCTGCTCCGGCGACTGGAGGGAGTGGGGACCTAGGTAGTTTGGCTCTGGCTATAGATAGGGTAGGTTTCATGTGTGGGTGACGTTGCTTCTGACGAAGGCAGCGGTGCATCCATGAATAATGTCTCGGCTTCAGTCTCGTCACGACGGCGTTCATGGTGACATCGAGGAGCCGAGGGGCTCAATCTCCCATTGACCCTTCCGGTCTCTGGTTTTAGGTTTTCGGCCGGTGGCTGTCGACGGCATCACTGGTGGGCGAGAGAGAATGGTGGTCTCAGATACGGGCTTGTGGATTGATGGCGGCGGATCTGGCACTTGGCCTCGACAACGTCGACGACTAACAGTGGTTCCGGGACTTGTGGAGGGTGGGGATGATCCTCGTTCGACGCACCACACCGAGAACGGCTTTGCCGCTGGCAGGCTTCTTCATCGACTCACAATGCCCTTCTGGGCTATGGCTTTTCTACGAGTTCGGCGATAGTTAGCGGCGGCGATGGCAATTGCAAGATTACTTAAGGACTCCTTGCTAACCCCAGTTATTAACTTATAATGTTTTTGCAACAAATTAACTTATAATGCTTGTTAGTTTCAATGAATAAATGAACTAAAAGATGATAGGCTATGCTCATACTATTTGGTAGGTTTTCTTTTTAGCTGGCGCAAATCATTTGGACCCTGATAGCTCGCGAATGTTTGCTGGGAAGGATAACATTTGCAACGATTTTCATGGCCATTTTAGTTTGTGGGGTTCACAATTTCTTGAGACTAGCATGCCTTCGCAGAGAAGGCAATTTCTTTTTAAAAAAATGCCATAATTTGACCTCGATCAGACGATTTTTTTTAAATGCCATAATTTGGTCTCGATCAGACGCCTGCGAGGGCGTTCACTGGGAGTTCCTTCCCAACGAACGATAAATTGAGAATTTAAAATTTGTGTTATATTGTTTTGATTGCTTTACTGAAAAAGATTTTCGTTCCACTTTATATATAAAGCAACGATCAACATACAGGAAGCACACCACCTGACACCACACACACACCAAAGGCAGATACAAGGGGGCTGACGAACAACAACGCTACTCTAAACAACCCAAAGCAAACAAGTAGACAGAAGAGTATAGCTAAGGATCTAAAGAGCTCTTCACAATGATGAGACGAAGCCGCAACTCGACGAACTAGGGACTCCAAAACGGTGCTTCCAGAAAAGAAATGATATCGAAGAGCCGCCATCGCCCGATCCAGAAAATTGGGGTTTTCACCAGGAGTAACACGAAAGATGCAGGGCCACCGTGATGGAGCCTTCAAGAAGGAAAAAACGCATGGACGCCGCCGCCATCAGTCTGGCCCAAGTCGAGACGAGGTTTTCACCCCGGCCACCACCGCCCGCCTCCGCACGGGGTACGGCCCTACATGAGAGCGTCGGTCGCACCACCAATACCTGATTGCCGTATACTATAAGAGCCAATTCAGTAATACATACATGATATCCGGCACAACAGAAAGCCATAGCAATGCATTTCCAGCACAAATTGAGTTACTTTTCCGATGTACTTTGTCCTGTAGATCTTTACATTTTGCATATTACGCATCTCGCCCTATAGTAGCATCATATTTTAAAAACAAAATACATCTATATCTTGATCGGTATTGTTATGTACACCCTCCGCTCTTAAATATAAGTCTAATTAGATATTTAAATATGAACTACATACGGATGTATAGAGTGTAGATTTACTCATTCTGCTCCATTTAGTCTATATTGGAATCTCTAAAAAGACATATCTAGGATCGGGGGGAGTAGTTATTATCTACAGAAAATAACATACATTACATGTAATTTTTTTCAAGCAGTGGTTACTTGTATCACACTTAAAGGTCTTGAACTGTCACAGTTGTGACACTACGTATTATTAATCACAGATATTTAACAGTGAGGAGGACGCTGAGAGAACTGATCATGATGTTGTCCAGAGTCCTGACAAAATGTTTTTTTTGTTTTTGTTTAGAGAAACCACCTGCGTTATTCATGTGATGGACTGTTAATTTGTGACATATTGTGTCACTGCGCTGTGATTTCGTGATTGTATTGCTATCTGTCTATGGTTTGGAGAATTGATATTGCAGTCACAAGAAAGACCAAACGAAGCTATAAGCGGCAGCAAAGCGCGCCAGTGTATATATATATATCAAGGCAGGTGAAAACGTAGAGCAAATGAGCTGAAGCACGTCCTGGAAAAACTTATCAAGATTTAAGTAATTACATCATACAAAAAGCCACCGCATCATTTGTACTTGTGTCCTCCCACACTGTAAGCCATCGTAAACTGTAAGAGAACATATACACCTCGATTCTCAAAATCAGCAAAAACCGTACCTACAAAAAAAGATCACATCAAACTCAAGATGCAGCTTGGGCTGCACCAAGTTTCTTGGCACCCTTCTGCAGATTCTTTTTTGGATCTTTCTTTTCAGAACTTTCCTCCTCTTGCTTCTTCATCACTGGTTTGAACTGTTCCAAAACAAAGGATAAGGTCACTAGAGAACTGGGCTAAAACACATTCAGCAGCCACAAATGATGATGCAAGTGCTAGGCAGACCAAATACAGACATGTGAAAGCTGAATGAGATAGGAGCATTGCTTCTACAAAGAACAAAGGAGAAGAGCATGGACCAGAGTCAAAGGCAAGGGACGCAAATTTTTTGACAGTGCAACAAATCCATCAGCTTACAAGCCTACAACCTTAATTCTCGCAGATGTCACGCCTGCACCACCGGTAACCGCAGCAATGACCGTGGCGAAGGCGGACACTCGGAGATGCCAGTTTAGGATGATGAAGGGCAGGGGCGGAGACAGGGGGGGTGCGAGCAG
>NC_041385.1:289387789-289427169 GCF_002162155.2 Triticum dicoccoides
ATACGCGTATGGCTGAGGTAATTTGGCCACTCGAAGTTAATGGCCCAATATTCCAGCCAAAGGCCCAACATGAAAGTAATCGCTAGGTCTACGCATCAGTCAAATGGGCATACACGCAGCCGTCGATCGAGTAGACGGTTCCCTTCCCAAGTTCTCTTCATGGCTGCTTCACAGACTGATCAAGGCTTCTGGCATGAATTCGGAGGTACGATTACTAGTATATACAGTAACAACAATAACCTATACTACATCTCCAGATCGATCGCACATTACAAATTAAGATTCTGGGTGAATTACTAATCAGATGCGGTAAGATCATAATTTATAAATCTAATTCGACTCTTTGTGCAATGTTAGATGATGAGGAAATATACCAAATTAGTTCATTTTACAAGAGGTGACTCGGTATTTAGTATTATCCCGTCCCAAAAAGCTTGTCTTAAATTTATCTAGATACGGACGTATTTAACACAAAAATGTCTCTAGATAAATTCGTATTTAGACAAATTTTAGACAAGTTTTTTGGGACAGAGGAAGTACTATCCACCCAGGAATTCATACAGGTAAATCTAAACTAATATTATGCCCGTCCCAAATTAATTGTCTTAATCTTGTTTAGATACGAATGTACATAATGTACATAACACTAAAACATGTCTAAATACATTTGTATCTAGACAAATTTAAAACAACTAATTTGAAACAGACAGAGTAGGAATTTAGTTTTTTTATATTGCAAATCAAATGTTGCCATACGTTTGTATCAATTCTAGTTTTGAGACTATATTCTTGTGATGCGTCTTCTAAGTGTTTATTATTTTTCTTGCCCCCCTCATGCCTTAATCCTGGCTCCGCCCCTGATGAAGGGGTCCGGCACACGACGATGGAGGACCCATGTCCAGAGAGAGAAGGAGCTGGAGTAACCCGCAAGATGTTGAGTTCGGTGAACCAGGTGCATGGACAAGTGAGGTACACTTCTAAGCATGAGTGTGTCGCGTTAAAAGGCCAAGTGCCAATCTCTGTAAAACATGACGTTGAAATGAGACCTCCGAACTTCCCATCTCTCTTTCCCTGAACATTTCACCCCCTTCTCCAATTCCTTACCCTCCTGCCGCCAATTTACCCCGATTCTTCCCCTCCACCGGCAGTAGTGCTGGCGCCTCGACCATCGAGGGGGGTGACACCTACATGCCGGAGTAGTCGGCATACAGTTGTCGACGATGGTACTTCGGTCACAGATGAGGACTCCTTGGCCAAGGCCATGCGGCGTAAAGCAACGCAGAACCTCGACAACCAAGGTACTACGTCGCCACCCAAATCCTTTTTAGCTTTTTCCAATACTAGCATCGTTTCTAAGTTGAATAATGTAGGTGTTAGTCTGGGAAAGAATGAGAAGGATATTTCTATTTCGACAAACGCTTTGAAACATTTGGAATATGATCGATTAAAAATTGTTCCACATATTTCTAGCAAGTCTTTTGCCTCCCCTACTGACGAGGAGGAGCTGCATGCCACATCAGATTTTTTTTATTTTTATTTTTTTGGAAAAGGAGGCTCACCCCCGGCCTCTGCATCTGAAAGATGCATATAGTCAGCTACTCTCTCATTTAGTAGGAGCGGTTTCGGATGTGGGTCTAGATGAACCCAAGCTTAGTTCTTTGATTGAGCTTACAGCCTCCGGACGTAAATCAAAGGCCACACGTTCGAAAAAAGTTAGTAAGTCCCATAAGAAGGCAATTTTTTCTAAATCTCCTATTGTTTCCCCATGAATGGAATGTTTCTTAATAGCAGAGGTCTTCGTGACTTGGCTAAACATTTATTCATTGCGGAGTGTAATAGGGAATACAATTTAGATTTTTTGGCTATCTCTGAAACGGGGAGACGGACTTCTCAGTAAGTCTGCTTAATCGTCTTTCTGGTGGGATAGAATACACTTGGGTTTCACGACCGCCTAGAGGTCGTTTTGGAGGCATCTTACTTGGCGTAAACACGGGGACTATGGATGATTTGGCTAGTTTAGATGGTGAGTTTCACGTTAAACTCCATATTCGCAACAAGGCCGACAACTTCACATGGACCCTCATCGCCGTGTATGGGGCAGCCCAGGATGAACCCAAGGCTGATTTTCTCCGTGAATTGGTTAATCTAGCGAAAGATAATCCCTACCCCATTCTTATAGGAGGGGATTTCAATTTGCTTCGATTTCGAAATGAGAAAAGACGCGGTAGGTTTGATAATCATTGGCCTTTCCTTTTCAACGTTGTCATCGACACTCTCGATCTGCGAGAGGTTTCCATGATTGGAAGACAATTCACTTGGGCGAACAGTCTTTCGGGACCGACATACGAGAAACTAGATCGCGTTTTAATGGATACCGTCTAGGAATCTAAATTTCCTATGGTGTCTGTTCGTGCTCTACCTCGTATCGAGGCCATATCAGACCACGCACCAATTGTCCTAACTACTGGTTTGCCACGACCACAACATAGACGCAAGTTCAAGTTCGAACTTGGTTGGTTGCTCCAGGATGGCTTCCATGACATGGTCACCGAGGTATGGGAGAAACCGGTGGCCGGGCATACCCCAATACACAAATGAAATAACAAAATGCGTGCATTACGTAAATTCTTTGGTGGTTGGGCTAGGCCTACGGTGAGTATCCTAAAAAAGGAGAAGCTTCGTCTTTCATCTATCATTGATGAATTAGAAGCTTTGGCAAAGGTTAGGCCATTATCTGAGCATGAAAACGAGATCAAGATTCAATTGAATGCACAGATAGCTAGCATGCTACGTGAAGAGGAACTAAAATGGTACCAACGCTCTAACAATCCTGAAAGGTGATTCGAATACTAGATATTTCCATGGCGTCGCCAATGGCAGACACCGGAAGAAACTTATTCATTCACTTCAACCGAAAGAAACTTATTCATTCACTTCAACAGGATGAGGGCACAATTGAAGGGCATGAGCAACTTAAATCTTATATCACTAATTATTATAAAAAATTGTTCGGAGCCCCAGAGGAAGGAAACTTCCCGATGGATGAGTCCCGAACAGATGACATCCCTCAGGTCTCTTATGAGGAAAACAACCTTCTAACAGCACCATACTCCGAGGAGGAAGTTAGAAAGGCGGTTTTCCTAATGGAGCACAACAAAACCCTAGGTCCGGATGGTTTTCCCGCAGAGTTCTATCAGAATTTCTAGGAAGTCATCAAACCGGATCTCCTCCTCTTGTTTAGCTGTCTACATGTCGGTCAACTAGATTTGTTTCGCTTAAACTTCAGTGAGATTATTTTATTACCTAAGAATAATGAGGCTGAAAGGATACAACAATATAGACCTATTTTCCTCCTTAATGTTAGTTTTAAAATATTCACGAAGGTTGCGACTATTAGGCTGAATTCGGTTGTTGGACATGTGGTTCGTCCTTCACAGACAACTTTTATGCAAGGTACACATCCTAGACGGAGTTGTTATCCTTCATGAAACTGTCCATGAATTACATCGGAAAAAGTTAAATGGGGTCGTAGTTAATAGACTTTGAAAAAGCTTATGACAAAGTCAAATGGCCCTTTCTTCAACAGACTCTCGGAATGAAAGGATTTTCTCCAGAGTGGCGCACAATGAGCCATAGCTTCGTTTCAGGAGGCAGTGTTGCCATTAAGGTCAATGATGACCTTGGCCACTATTTTCAAACGAAGAAGGATTGCGACAAGGTGATCGCTATCGCCCATGCTATTCAATATAGCGACGGATATGCTAGCAATTATGATTGAGCGTGCCAAGGCTGATGGACAAATTGATGGGGTAGTGAATCATCTAGTTGATGGTGGCCTCTCCATACTTCAGTATGCCGACGATACGATTCTCTTCATGGATCATGACCTCGAGAAAGCGAGAAATTTGAAATTAATTTTATCAACATTCGAGCAACTCTTAGGTCTTAAGATCAATTTTCATAAAAGTAATTTGTTTTGCTTTGGCGAGGCCCAAGAAGAGGCTCACATGTACCCGACCTGTTCGGATGCGGGTTGGGCCAGTTTCCGATCACATATTTGAGGATATCGATACATTATCGGAGACTCACAAATGCTGAATGGAAACACGTCGAGGAGAGGCTGCAAAAAAGACTTAGCAGTTGGAAAGGTAAGCTGTTGTCTCTAGGAGGAAGATTGGTCCTAATAAATCCAGTACTAAGTAATATGGTACTATATATGATCTCCTTCCAGTTGTCGAAAGGAGTTTTACATAGATTGGATTATTTCCGATCAAAATTCTTTTGGCAGGAGATAGCAAGAAAAAGAAATATCGACTGGCTAAACGGAGCGTGGTTTGCCGCCCAAAGACCAATGCTGGTTGGGCATTCATGACCTTGAGGTCAAGAATAGGTCCCTACTCGGTAAATGGTTGTTTAAATTACTGATGGAAGATGGTGTATGGCAAACCCTCCTTAGACGGAAATATGTGGGCTCCAAGGCGGTATCCCAAGTATACTGGAAGCCTTGGGATTCTCACTTTTGGGCGGGTCTAATGGCTACGAAGAAATATTTTTTCTGCCATGGATCTTTCTCGATTAAGGACGGCTCGGAAATTAGATTCTGGGAGGATAAGTGGGGAAACGCCACTCTCCGGGAACAATATCCGGCTCTATACAATATTGTGCGTCACAAGGGTGATACTGTCGCCATGGTAATGGAATCATTTCCGCCAAATGTGACATTCAGAAGGGATTTATTTGGACCCAGACTACAATCATGGAACATCCTGCTCTAACGGTTGTCCACGGTGCAATTGTCACATGGGTCCGATGTATTCTGATGGAACCTACATGGGAATGGACAGTTCTTAGTAGAGTCTATGTATAGAGTGTTAATCCAGTCTGATGTGCCAGTTGATAATAACAAGAAGATCTGGAAGATGAAGATACCGCTTAAGAATAAAATCTTCACATGGTATCTTCGTCGCGGAGTCATTCTTACTAAAGATAACCTTATTAAGAGGAATTGGCAAGGAAGTCCGCAATGTGTCTTTTGTCACCATGATGAGACAATAGAACATTTATTCTTCCAATGCAAATTGGCTTGTTCTATATGGTCAGTCATCCAAATAGCTTCTGCCTTGTATCCTCCTTATAGTGTTGCTAATGTATTTGGCAACTGGCTACATGGGATTGATCACAGGTTTAGAACCCTTCTCAGGGTGGGAGCGCTTGCCATTATTTGGTCGCTTTGGCTGTGTAGAAATGATAAGGTTTTTAACGACAAAAGTACATCTCTTATGCAGGTTATCTATAGATGTACCGGAACTTCGTTTATGGTCCTCTCTACAACGCGTGGAGAATCGAGACCTGTTTATGGAGGTGTGTACACGATTGGAGGCTACGGCGAGGGATACTTTTACCCAACATGGGTGGCAGCATGATCTTGGGACTGGTCCCCCTCCGCTTTAGGCATTATACGGATACTGCATGTTTCCTTGTATTTCACCTTTTTATATTTTTTATTTGAATGACAGGACATTGTTTGGCTGTGTGCATCTTAGCTATGCAGAGGCCGGGTGTAATGCTTAAATCTTTTAAGTAATAAAGCGCCCCTTTTCGAAATATTTACCCCGATTCTCTCTTGTGATCATCCCTACTACTAGTGGGATATCAAAATTTGGTATCGCAGACAACATACAGATTACTGCACTCGAGCTCAAATCCTCCAAGACTGGATCGTACAATTCCACTGTGAAGGGTGTTGTATCACTTTGGTGAGGATCCCCCGCTAGGTTGGGACCGATCCAGAGAAGGAGGCCCAGCCGTGCCTTCCAGGTCAAGCAAACTATCGGCATATGCGAATTTTGTTCTAAGAGGATGGATGCGGTAGCAGAAGCTGGATGAGATTCTCACCCCGCTTCAACGCGATGGCCATGACATGTACATAGTCCCCGCGCACTTCCGGGTCAGCATAGCCACACTCTACCTGGATGGTCATGCCGCTCTCTGGTTCCAAGTGTACAAGTGGAAATAGCGTCTCATCTCTCGGGACACATTCATGGTGGCGGTGATCATGGAATTCCAGCAAGGTGAGTTCAACGGTCAGATGACCGGACTGCTGCAATTGAAGCAAACTGGCTCGGTGATAGTCGAGGGAGGTGAATTTCGCCATGTTATCTTGCTGCGTCCATCGTATTTGGGCCGTATTTACCCATATGAACAGGCGCAAGGGGCTGTTGGATCCATCGACTTCCATAACCGTACCACCCAAGCTAGTTTCCCTGAAATAAGCCACACTACTGCCATAAACGGAGGAGTCCACGACTGACTGGAGGAGACCAAGACGGCAGGCGAGCGACAACTAACCAAGACCACTACAAATAGGCGTCATGGCATGAGGGGCAACCATGACACTTACACCAACGGGCGAAGCGCTCGCCGCTACCCACAGAGTTAGCAGTAAAAATACTTCGAGAAAAGAGAAGAATTATTGCTTTAGGTGTGGTTTTGTGCGACACTTTGTGGTCCATTGCACGGCCGAGCTTTGTGATAATTGTTTGAAGCCTGGGCATGAATCTGATGATTGTCCGCTTCTGACTATGCCTAAGCCTGTGGTTACAATCTATGGTGTCTGCAATAATAGGCTTAAGTTTTGCGAATCTCCATGCTCCAACTCGAGAAAAATGCAAGGACAGGGATAGTGCGTGTCTCTGGAGGTTCTTTGTCGGATGATCAGGTGGTGCAGCAGCTTCGGAGACTTGTACCGGGAGATATTCGATGGACACCTATTTTGTTAGAAGAGAATGTGTTTAAGGTGGACTTCTCGAAGAAGGAAGATTTGACAAGGCTGATGGTGTTTGGTATTTTCAAAGTGCCTGACAATCCTTTATTCGTTGCGGTTTGAGGAGTGGTCTAATCATGAGCCAAATGGAATCCCTCTGCATGAGATATGGGTGTGGTTCTATGGGGCTCCTTCCAAGCCTCTTAATGATTTTATGAAGGTTTGGAGCATTGGTTCGATGATAGGTAAAACTGAAAAGGTGGACATGCATGGGGTTGCTAGACTTTTGGTAGGTGTGGTCATTATTGGCGATGTTCCACAATATGTAGAGTGGTACTATAAGAGTAAAGGGTATGAGTCACGCTTGACATTGAAGGTCGGCCTTTTCCAGCTGAGGAGCACTTGGATGATGATATTGATGATCCTAAGGATGAAGCTGGGAATGTGTAACGCCCCGAGACCGCTGCGCCGGATGTCTTCCAGTTATTCGCCGCCGTTGCCATGTCATTCGTTTGCGTGTTGCACTTTGCCATGCCATCATGTGCATTTCATCTGCATGTTTTTCAGAACTTGCATCCGTCCGGGTCTCCCAGTTCTCTCCGTTGTCCGTTCTGAGCCCAAACACACTCGCACGCGCCCGCGGCACCTTCGAAATATTATTTTATATGTGGGATAAAATCCCGAAATAGGATGAAAGTTGGCGTGCGGACTTGTTTTATTGTAGGTAAACCGCCTGCCAAATTTCATCGCATTTGGAGTCTGTTTGATGCCCCAACGGATAACTATAGCGGCAATATAACCGGTTAATTCGTCGGACGTTTTCGATATACGAAAACCCGTGTCGGGCCGCACTTCATCTCTCTCTTCTCAGCACATACCTCCTACACAGCCCACTACCCCCTCATCTAAGCCTCCTTTGATCCGGACCGTCCGATGACGATCGGATGGCTCCGAAGCGGCCTCAAACCCCTCCTCCCTCCTGACTATAAATATGCCACCACCTCGTCCGAATTGGGCAACCCTAGCCTAACCCTAGCCCTACCCTCCACCTACCTCTAGCCGCCACTAGCCCCTCAGTTTCCGCGCCGGCCGAACCATGCCTCGCCACTTGGCCTTCTCCCCAGCCACCAGCGCCGCCGACAGCCGCCCGCCCGCCACTCCACGCTCGCCATCTATCCCCCCGCGCCAGCCCCTCCACCGCAGGCCCGCCAGGACCCAGATCGGGCCCTGGGAAGCCCTCCCGAGCCCGTCCGCCGCCCGAGCGCGCCCTGGCTCCCTTCGCCCCCGTGCCCGAGCGACTCGCCCCGCCGCCGCGTCGGATCCGCCACCGACCACACCCGAGCTCCATTGCCCCGTCCCACCTCGTCGCCGTCGCCGACGGGCCCAGGTCAGACCTCACCGTCCCCCTTCTCCTTCCTCCTCGGCCTCTCCCGCTCTCTCTCTCATGCCATCGCCCCCTCTCTCTTTGTAACCGCAGGAGCTTGTCGGACCTTGGATCCCTGCCGCCGTCGTCGGAGTTCGTCGCCCGCTGCCACTGGATCCGGCAACCTCCGACCGGATCCACCCACCTCCAGCCTCCCCTGCATCAGCCGCTCCCGCCGCCGCAAGTCCGCCGCCGGCGCCAGCGACCCGCTCGGCTTCCTCGCGAGGACGAACACCAGCAGCGCTGCCGTTCCCATGGGCCGCATCGCGCCCGAGCCAGCCCAATGTTCCCGTGGCCCAGCAGCAGCTCAGGCCCAGCACGCCTCGCCTGCCTCCTCCTCCGTCCTGGGCTTGGCCCAACTGGTGAGCGCGCTAAAGCCCGCCCGCCCGATGCGCGTTATAGTATATTGTGCCCGTCTGTTTTTTTAGATAAAACGGCCAAGTCCCTGATTCATGTCATCATGTGTGCATGTTAAACTGCTTGTAACTTTGTGCATATTGGTCCGATGATGTTCTTTATATGCAAATGTTCTACTCACTGTGCTCTTCATGTTGGTGGCTGTTGCATTCATGTTAGGGTTCATCTTCATGTCATAATCTCTGTTGCAAAAGTGCTTGCTGATGTTAACTGCTGAAAACTGTTATAACTTGCCCTTTTGTTATTTTTGTGTGATTTAATGCATGCACCATATGAGCATCTTGTCAACATGTGTTTGGTGCATTATCATGTCCTCTTGCTTGTAGTATTTATTTCATGCCATGATATGTCCTGATGTGAGTGCCATGAGCTTGCAAAGTGGCCTACTCACTGTTTGCTGTTTTCAGAGACAGTAAATTCTGCTAAGTCTGAATCTGTTACATTGTGATGCCATGTTTGCCTGATGCTACCATCAAATCTATGCATATTTTGGAGATGTTCAGTAATCATGTTTTGAAGACCATGTTATGCTCTATCCATCCACGCCCCTGTTTGCAATTATAGCTTACTGTAGCTTGTTCTTTTCATGCTCTCAAATTCCTTAAAAATATAACTGTCAATCTGTTAACAGCATGTTCCATTTTGCAAAGCTCGTAGTAATTAACTTATGCATCCTATGAAATTGTGCCATTGGATTAATTGGAAGTATGCCATGTCTACTACATGCTCATGACCTTTGCATATTTATTAAAATTGCTATGCTTGCTGTTATGTGCCTCCAAAGTCAGCATCATAATGTTACTGTTTGGCATTCCCAGATTTTCACTAAGTCTGAGAATCTGCTATTTCATGTTTACATCTTGTCTTGATGAATGCCATGCACTTGTTGCTCCTATGTATAGGCCATGTTGCATTACTTGAGCTCCATGATATGTACTAGCATGCTATACCTTTTGATGACATGTTCATGCACTGTAGCATACTTGTTTCATGCCCCAACATGCCATCATATTAACTCTGCTCATGTATATGCCCAATTTTCACTAAGTCCTAATCTGTGTTATAAAGTTGCTTTTTGCATTGATCATATTGGTTTAATCTTCATGCCTATACACCTGAACCTTAATGATATTTTAAGTATGTAATCTGTACTTGAAGTGCATATCAAGTTTGTGTTCATATGGTTCCTGTAGCATGTTGTTTTGATGCTTGCAAAGTGCCTAGTTGCTGTTTAGGCAGATTGTTGTTATATCTTGTTTTGAGTGTATGTGTTGAACCGTTGCTCCATTTTGAGCATGCTCTATATGAAACTATTGTCATGTTGCATCCTTGGTTTAAGTATGTGTGCTTGATGTTTGAATGCATTTTGCATCAATGCCATGTTTAACTTGTTTTGCTCATATCTTCTAGGCTGTAGCTTCGAATTAAATGAACTTTATATGTAACTTGATTAGAAAGACGTGTAGATCATCATGATGCATATTAACTTGTTGTTTAACAACTTCAACATAATGTGTTATTCAGATCTGGACCAATTTCGAAATTTGCCTATGGGGAGTTTCTGGAATTGTTATATGTTGTTTCCGGCCTCATTTAAACTTGCTTTGATGTGAGGTTCTTGTATGCATCGTCTTTTGCCATGAGTAGCATCATGTAGCCTTGTCATGCATCATACTTGGATGAGCATCATGCCATGTTATGTGTTGTGTGTTTACCATGTTGTTTGCTCCTTTCCGGTTGTGCTTCTTCTCGATAGTTCCTATTTCGTTGCAATCGTGAGGATTCGTTCAACTACGCTTGATTCGTCTACGCCCGTTCATCTTCTTCATGGACTTGTTCTTCTTCTTAGCAGGATTTCAGACAAGATGACCGTCTCCTTGGATCTCACTACTATCTTTGCTGCTAGTTGTCTCGATGCTATCGCTATGTCGCGCTACCTACCACTTGTTTATCAAGCCTCCCAAATTGCCATGACAGCCTCTAATCTTTTCCACCCTCCTAGCAAACCGTTGTTTGGCTATGTTACCGCTTTGCTCAACCCCTCTAATAGCGTTGCTAGTTGTAGGTGCAGTTGCAGGTTATTCCATGTTGGAACATGAATATCATGGGATATCACAATATCTTTTATTTACTTAATGCATCTATATACTTGATAAAGGACGGAAGGGTCGGCCTTTTGCCTGGTGTTTTGTTCCACTCTTGCCGACCTAGCTTCCGTCACACCGGTGTTATGTTCCTTGATTTTGCGTTCCTAACACGGTTGGGGTTTATGGGCCCCCTTGACAGTTCGCTTTGAATAAAACTATTCCAGCAAGGCCCAACATTGATTTTACAATTTGCCTAATAACAACTAAAACTTGCATAGGGACCTGCCGGCCCCTGAGGTCTCTTAATCAACCCCCCGGGGCCAGTGCTCCTCATGAGTGTTGGTCCACCTACCTAGCAGTCGGCGGTGCCGCCTCGGGGCAACTCGATGGTATTTTGGCTACTGTCCACTTCGCATAGACGGTGTTGTCCTGAGAACGAGATACGCGCGGCTCCTATCGGGGTATCGACGCATCGGGTGGTCTTGCTGGACTTGTTTTACCATTGTCGAAATGTCTTGTGAACCAGGATTCCGAGCTTGATCGGGTTGTTCCGGGAGGAGGATTTTCCTCCGTTGATCGTGAGAGTGTGTGATGGACTAAGTTGGGACACCCCTGCAGGGTTTAAACTTTCGAGAGTCGTGCCCGCGGTTATGTGGCAGATGGGAAGTTTTAATATCGGTTGTAGAGAACTTGACACCAGGTCCGAAGTAAAATACACCAACCGCGTGCATAACCGTAACCGTTTGTTTTCGGGTGAGTCGAGAAGAGAACACAGTGGGGTTATGTTTGAACGTAAGTAGTTCAAAATCACTTCTTGATCATTACTAGTTCACGACCGTTGCGTAGTTTCTCATCTTATTCTTGTACTTGTAAGTTAGCCACCATACAATGCTTAGTGCTGCTACAACCTGTGCTGCTACAACCTCACCACTTATCCTTTCCATACCCATTAAGCTTTGCTAGTCTTGATACCCATGGTAATGGGATTGCTGAGTCGTCGTATCTCACAGTTCACTACAACAACAGTTGCAGGTACAAGTTATGCGATGATCTAACGTGAGAGCGATGCTTGCTTGTTTTTGAGTTATTCTGCTTCTTCTTCGATCAGGCGATAGGTTCCTGGTCGGCGCCCTGGGTGATGCGGAGCATCCCAAGGTCATCCCATGGACCTACCTACACCTCCCACGACACCACTTGGACCGCGCCTGATGCTTCAGCCCGCTAGGCCATCCCTGCCCGCGAACACTACAGCGGCCAGACGTCCGACGCGCCTCAGACGACCGACACCTCCCAGCGTTCGGACGACTGACACCACCATCACCGAGCCAAAACGTCGGAAGTATGGAAGTCTCCGGACAACCGACGTCTCGGACGTCCGACCCTGACCGAACGACCGACGCAACCTGACAAGAGCCGAAACGTCGGACTTCCGACAAGTACCGGACTTCCGGACCCTCGCGAGCCATCGGACGACCGGTGACTGTCGGACGTCCGACGCCTGTGTGTTGACTGTGTGTTGGGCCGAAGCCCATGTACCCTTTGTCCACTTAGACTATAAATACTCCTTCTCCCCCCTCTTGCTAGGGTTAGCAAAGGATTAGCTCATTTGAGAGATAGAGCTTTGCTCATCCACTTGGTTACTTCTCCATCGGAGTCCACGACCTTTTCGGAGAAGATCCCCCAAGCGGATTCAAGACCCGTCATGGGAAGAACCCCTCAAGGCCTCCTCACGAAGAACTACCGCCACTTGTATCACCCTTTGTTGGATTTGGATCGTGTATCTCTTTGTGTTTCGAGGATCTAGCACATGTGTCATCGGATCTTATTGGTTTGAGTGTTTCCCCTCATGTTTTCCCTTGTGTTCTCGGTAGGATCCACTCCAATCGTGAAAGATCGGGCATCTAGGGTTCTACCCTACATCACTGGGCTAGCAGGGTATATGTCGTTTTGTCTTTTTCGTTTGATTTCATCCGTAGTCGGATGCCGCTCTTTTGAATGATGATTGCTATGTATTGATGTATTCTTGTGGCATTTGTATGCCTTTGCATGTATCCCCAACTATTATGTAATGATACGATGTAATGATATGCACCTTGCAAAGCGTCTTCAATATGCGGCTCTATCCTTGGTTGGACCTTCGAGTTCCTCTCGAATAGGATCGCATATTGGGCGTGATAGCATGGGTCCAACAAATGTGCACCAAATAAGAAAGGTGTTGAAGGTGAACGGTCTGGAGGTAATGATAAGGGCGGGGCTCCGGGGACTACTCCGCGTTCTGGGTTGCCGGCAATGTTAATAAAACCATCTCCTTTGCTTCTCCCACTACGAGTATTCGATTTGGGTCGTTTGCGGCGGCCTTGGCTCCTAGTCGGCTCTAGAGCGATCGTGTGGATGGCGACAACTGGGCGGAGCAGGAGGCTCCACCATTGACGCCCCCACTCTCGTTGTACACACTACCAAGGCGATACTAAGTTTCACGCAGGAGGGGCGCACTCCGTTGGCTAGGCCAAGTCTGCAGGGACCAGGTCCTATGTGTCAGGTGGAGGTGGTGCCACCGACTTACACAATCATACCACCCCTGGTCTCCTTGAAGGAAGCCACACGACTACCATAAACGGAGGAGTCCGCGACGAATCAAAGGAAACCAATACGTCGAGCGAGAGGCAGTTAACCAAGACTACTACAAATAGGCGTCCACCCGATGAGGAGATCTTCAACTGCCAAGATCTCTAGAAACACTAGTTCCGGCCAATTAGCACAATAGGTAGATCCGATCTAGACATTGCACCACCATTGTAATCCTTCACATACAAGCAGCAGTAGGCTTGTTGCTCGCATAGCAGGGGCCAGAACCTAGGTAAATCAATGCCCATGTCCATTTGGTAACTTGAGGTGACATCCCACTGTCATACAAATTGCGTACGACTTCTTTACTTTTGTGAGGTACATTGCGAAAAACACCTCAATTTGACTATCACTTGCAGATTGAGAAATGTATGTATCATCCTATGTCCTTGGATTCCTCTCAACATGTGTTTGTTTGTGAAAGTTTGTTTTCGGCCAGAGGGATGGCATCGGCCGCGAGGTGCACCTCTAGGTGCCGACCAGCTTGACGTGTGCGGTGTCGCTCACGCGCATCCAGCAGTGTTGTTGATCTACCATGAGTTTGAGGGGCTGTGTTAGAGTAGTTTATACAGTCATGTATAGCCATTATATAAGGAGCATTACGCATAACCCACACCTTCACGTGTGTATATATTGGGTTTTGGCCTCATGGAAATACAAGTTGCATATTTTCTTCACACCTACTACTAGCAGGATATCACAGTAGAGATGTAGTTAGTCTCACAGTGCCACTATTGATAAACTAACTTTCCATTCCGAATTGCATAATGCTGCACAGTGGACTTGTGAGATTATTGAAGCAACAAAGAGTTAATCAGCTTGCAATCACAACACTCTTAGATTATTCATGGAGAGCTCGTTTTCTCAAGAAGAAGTGGAGAAGGTGATTAAGAGCATGCCTTTGGACAAGGCACCGGGGCCGGACGGCTTCACGGGGCGATTCTTCGCCTCCTGTTGGCAGATTATCAAGGTGGGTATTATGAGAGCCTTTGATTTATTCTTCCGTGGAGACATGAGGGGACTCCCGGCCATTAACAAAGCGACAGTCACACTATTGCCGAAGAAGCCGGGAGCAGTTGACATCAAAGATTTCAGACCCGTGAGCCTCATTCATGGTGCGACCAAACTATTTGACAAGGTGCTGGCTTGTAGATTGGCTGATGAACTACCGCACCTAGTGGGAACCACCAGAGCGCGTTTGTGCGCGGGTGATCATTGCATGACAATTTCATGCTAGTCCAGTGCACCGCTAGGAGATTACACGCACTCAGAGACCCGGCATTACTACTCAAATGACATCTCCAAAGCATTCGATTCGGTGCAATGGCCGTTCTTGATCGAGGTGATGAAGCAAATGGGCTTCCGCACAAGGTGGATTAACTGGATCTGTGGACTTTTGGCGACATCATCAACGAAGATTGCGGTGAATGGGGTTCCTGGGGAAACAATATTCAACTGCCAGGGACTGCGTCAGGGAGACCCCATATCCCCGATGCTTTTCATTCTATGCATGGAGCCTCTGCTGCGTCTATTTGAGCGCGCTACAGCAGCGGGCATCCTCACACCGCTGGCAAGATCAAGGCTTAAATGTCAGCTATCTATGTTTGCAAATGATGTCATCGTTTTCTGGAAGCCAAAGGAATTGGATCTTAGAGCCTCTACTTCCATTTTGGAGCTATTTGGGCATGCATCCCGGCTAAGAATCAACATGGCAAAGAGTGCGGCGGTGTCTATACGTTGCTCTCAGGAGATGGGATTGTTGCAGGACACGCTGGGCTGTTCCACCACAATTTTCCCTTGCAAATACCTTGGGTTACCCCTCACGGTCAGGAAGAAACGGCGGCCCAATTTCAGTACATGGTTGTTCAGGTTGGCTGCGCGCCTGCCCCGGTGGACGGCTGCATCGCTCACACATAGCAGCAGGCTTCTGCTTATTCAGTCCGTATTCTCCACCATTCCAATCCATACGATGCTCGCCATGAGTTTACCACCGAAGACATTAGCTGCCTTGGGAAAGATCTGCCGAGGGTTCCTATGGGCGAGCACGGCAGAGGCCGGAGGGGGATCTTGCTAGGTTGCTTGGGAGATTGTTTCCTGGCCCAAGTGGGCTGGCGGACTAGGCATTATGAACATGCGGTGGATGAATGTCGCCTTGCAGGCAGTGGCTATGGCTTCAAAAGACCGATGCTTCCATACCTTGGGCGGAATTCAACTTCTCGGTACCGGAGGACTCTAGGTCATTATTCGGAGCGGCGACGAGGGCTATCATTGGCAATGGTCGCAAGGTACTCTTATGGGAGGATAGATGGTTGGATGGTTTCCGGATTGAGGAACTCGCGCCGCTGCTTTATGCGAAGGTGCGTCCGAGGGTCAGAGCCTCACGCACGATGGTGGAGGCCCTAACTAATAATGCGTGGGCTAGAGATGTGGGGCCGCGACTCACTGTGATGGAGCTGGCGCAGTTCCTGGAGGTTTGGCCTGAGTCGCGGTGGTTCAGCTACAACCACTACAGAAGGATCAATGGAGATGGTTCTGGACAGGAGACGGTATGTTCTCGGCCAAATCCGTATAAACGGTGAAATTTGCGGCCCTGGAGGTGGCACCCACCACGGACTTCACTTGGAAACCGCGAGCACCGCTACGCTACAGGTTCTTCGCGTGGCTGGCACTCAAGAACAGATGTTGTACGTCTGGCAGGTTAGCGCATAGAGGCCTACCCCATCAAAACGCATGCCCGTTCTGCAATCAGCACGACAAGACGATTGATCACTTGCTGGTCACCTGTGTCTTTGCAAGAGAAATTTGGGACATGGTGTGTGCGGCTATGGGCCATACGGATGGTGCTCCGACAGCGGAGGTCTCGCTTCAGGATTGGTGTTTGAGGGCTCGGGCTCATGGTCGCCTCCGCAAGGCGGAGCGGGCTATTCACCTTCTATGCCTTTGGGAACTCTGGAAGCATCGGAACGTTGTCGTCTTCGATGGGGCGATACCGAGCATTAGGTCTGTACTTAGGCGCATTGCATCCGAGAGCAAGGTTTGGCATCTTGCAGGGCTTCCCAGCGGCGGTTTCGCGGTGGGCATGTGGCGAGTAATCCACTCCATTGTCTTCGACGTAGGTGGAGTGGACTGGGCGTTGCCTGCATGTAGGCGTGCCTTGTAACATATCACGGGGTCTTTCCCATTTCTTCTATATCATATGATACGCACACTCGTGCGTATTCAGGAAAAAAATACTAAAAGGTAACAAAAACGATAAAATAATGTAGTATCCATATCCCTTTAATAAGGGAAATAAAGGAACGATGAGTTGGACATTAGGGGTGGACAAACCTGATATACAGAATAAATAACATTTCTCCGGATTTGAGCCATCATATCCAAGAAAAGATTATATCCCTCAAGTTTATATTCGATAAGGGGGTCTCGTTGAGCATAGCCCCTTAACCCAACAGCTTGTTGCACAAACTTTAAAGCTTGCAAGTGTTCTTTCCAGAGCTTATCAATATTGCTTAGGATTAGGAATCGCTCGGCTTCCTTCATCAAGCCTGGAGCTTGCTTCTCCACAATTTCCTGCCATATAAACAGATAAGTTAGGAAACATGCAAATGTGGAATTACAGCTTGTTTTTGCCAAAGTTCCTGATATAATTAGGCCAAAACTACTTTGAAGATATTGTTTTATCATGTGTCATTTGAAGAAAGCACCTTTGATCTCTGAATTTAAGTCTGAACTGAGAAAGCTATTGCTTAATTTCTCTGTTGAGATTGGGTTGGCCACATTATAATACTCCCTCCTTTCCATAACGTAGTGCGTATAGATTTTTTGAAGAGTCAAACTTTGTAAACTTTGACTGAGTTTATAGAGAAAACTATTTATATCTATAATATCAATTATATACAATATGAAACTACATTTTATGATGAATCTAATGATATAGGTTTGACATTCAAGATGTAAATGTTTTTCTCTATAAACTGGTTCAAAGTTTGTGATGTTTGACTTTTCAAAAAATCTATATGCACTACATTATGGAACGGAGGGAGTAGTAAAATATATTCACATGTATTTGCAAGGTGAAACTTCCCTTCTTGTTTTCAATGGTTCAACATCTGTTGCATTGATCTAACTATTTTATAATTTTCAATGTGTATCATGCAAGAAAACTCTACCCATGAGACCAGAAAGAGCAACTAACAGCTTTTTGGAAGTATGCCTCACGCCCTCGGGTTCGAAGGTACTCTTGTAAATCCTCGTAGCTTGAGCATTTACTCTCCAACAGTTCGGGTGTCAAGTCATTTAATAGGTAACAATACCTAGAAAAAAAATAGAAACATTATGAAGGAGATAATAAATCACTTAGTAGATAGCCTGAAATATACATAATATCAGAAAACTCACTGTTGAACTTTAGCTATCAGCTTGCCAAGATCCCAACTTTCCCTTGGGGTACCAGGACCTATGTTTGCCTTCAAATAGGATGAAAAACTAGCATCATTTTTTTTTCGAGAACACGCAAAGGGTTTGCGCTTCATTACATTGAAAAGATGGGGAGAGTACAGTCCTAGGAGGCTAGTGTTACAAGCATTGAAAACTAGCATCATTTCAGGGTAACTAGTTGCTAACTTTCAATTGCAGTTGTAAACTTTGGCATTAAATAATTAGGAGAAATTACCAAAATAAATCTGTTATGAAAATGGTGGTACCTACTAACTAACCTCTAATATGTCTTCCATTGTTAATTCAGCATACTCCACAATAAGTGACTCCAGGCTACCAGATGCTAGGGCACGTCTTCTTTCTGCATATACCCTATCCCGCTGGCTATTTAATACCTCATCATACTCGAATAGCTGCTTCCTGATATCAAAAAAGTAGTTCTCAACTTTCCGTTGAGCTTCATCTAGGGCCCTTGTTAGCATCTTTGATTCAATAGGAAGATCTTCAACTCTGAAAGCTTGCATCAGACCCTACATGACACAGTTCGCAATGTTTTCAATTTGAATGTACACTATTTTTAACTCTCACGGAATGCTGAAACAGTAGTCTGTAAAAGCCACATGTGCTGAATGGTGTGGTCTGAGACTCAAAGTGTACCAGATAAACTTGCAGTATAAACATTTCATATTTGGGATGCACATTGAAAGAATGCCCTGTCTTTTCTGTTCCTAGACAAACAGAACCTCTCCCCTCCTAATTCACTAATCTGTAGGAAGGTACTGGACTTTCAGATTTAACAAATTATAAAAAGACGTGCCTAAAGTAGATGGTACTGATTGAGCAATTCTTGGTTGCAAGTTCCAGTCTGGATACTGCCCCTACATAAAGCTTGTAACTGGTAGTAAAACATTGAATTTATTACTGATGCGGGTACTATTTAAAACAGGTTTGGAACTTCGGACTAAAAGCTTAGATGTGTGTAGCAGAAGAATTGTGCAAGGTTTTCATGTTTTGGCTAAGAACATCTTATTGCAAGCAGAAGTGATTGCTTTGAACTGCACATGGACCCATATCTTCCATAATATTCTGATAGTCTAATCTGAACTTTTTATGACACTTAGTAGTTGCGAGAGGTAGGTGAACTACATTATAAAGGCATGAGGTGCTTTGTTTAGCAGCGAACGGATTCCAATTCGTTGCATTCCACCTTCATGAACGAGGAATATACAGATTATCGAATAATCGAAACTTCAAGTTGACCAAATATTCTATTAATCAGAAGCTTTAAGTGGAGTCAAGTAAGTTGTACAGTACAACAGAAAAGATGGGAAATGCTAAATGACAGCGTTATTACCGGCATGTTAGGGGCTTAGCCCAGTTAGTTGTGGCCCAGTCTATCTTATCGTTATTAGGGGCTTAACCCAATTATCGTTATTAGGGGCTTGGGAGTCAAGTAAACCTCTCTATATAAGGAGAGGAGATGTATCAATCTAATCAAGCAAAGAAGCAATCATATTTGCTCGGCTTCCTTAGGGAGCCGGGAGACCTAACCCTAGCCGCCTCCTCCCCTGCGCCATCTCCTTCTCAGCCGCCGCCTCCTAGCGCACGACGGCGCCCAGCCGCGGCGACCGCGAGTTCGTCCACGACCAGCCCCCTCCTTCCCCTACAACCTCCGGCCTAGACCTAGAACCCTAGTTTCTACCAGTTTGGTATCAGATAGCTCAGTTCTGATCATGTCTTCGCCGCCGCCCACCTGGCGCTTCCGCTGCCGACCGGCACCACCGCGCCGCTGCCAATCTCCACCGCGCCGCTACCCTCCCCGTCCGCGTCGCTGGTCGTATCCTCCGGCGCCGCCACCGCCCAGATGCCGGTGCCCTCCACCACACCACCGGCCGCCGCCTACACCCCGGAGGAGATAACCGGGGTCCTCAACGACCTCGTCGCAGCCGTCCAGGGGATCCGGCTGTACCTAACCAGCCCCTACGGGCCACCGCCGGCCCTACCGTGGTACTCGCCGCATCCAGGGGCCTCCGCTGGGACACAGCTGCAGCCGCCGCCGCCCGTCGCCGCCCCGCAGTGGCCGCTGCCCTCCCCATAAGGCGGCCGTCGCCGCGCTCGCTGGGCCACTGCAGCTGCCATCCATCGCCACCACCGCCCAGCCCTGGCTGCAGTGGCAGCCGCTCCTGGCGGCCTCCGCCGCGCCCGGCGCTCCACCGCAGCAGCCGCTGTCGCTGCCCGGCGCAACACCACAGCAGGAGCTGCAGCTACAGCAGCCACCGCCGGTCAGCTCCGACCCCGCATCGATCGCGCCGGCGGGAGTTCCGCTCCACCAAGTCTGGTTCCCGTCCTCGCCGTCTCCGCTACCGGCTTGGTTGACCGAGTCGTCGTCTCAGCCGGTCTACACGATGGCCTCGGGACCGGTCGTCTCAGCCGGTCTACACGATGGCCTCGGGACCGCTGCATGTGCCGTCACAGCAGGCGCAGTATGGTGGATCCTCCAATTCTGCGGGTCCCTACGTTGGCCTCGACGCGATGCAGTTCGACGGGGGCCTCCTGTGATCACCGACCCAGCGCCGCTGCTCCGCACCGCTGAGCCGTACCCCACGGCGGTCATACCGAGACGGCGCCGTACCCCCACGGCGGTCATACCCAGACGGCGCCACGCTTCGCCAAGCTCGCCTTCGCCATCTACGACGACGTCGTACCCCCACGGCGGTCATACCCAGACGGCGCCGCGCTTCGCCAAGCTCGCCTTTGCCACCTACGACGGCGCCAAGGATCCCCTCAACCGGCTTAATCAGTGTGACCAGTTCTTCCGGGGGCAACGTACGCTCGCATCGGACTGCACTTGGCTCGCTTCATATCACCTCCGAGGCGCTGCACAGACTTGGTATTACGCTCTCGAGCAGGACGAGGGCGGCATGCCTCCATGGGAGCGTTTTCGCGAGCTCTGCCTCCTTCGCTTCGGGCCGCCGATACGCGGGAGCCGGCTGGCGAGTTGGGCCGTCTTCCCTTCACCTCTACGGTGCAAGACTTCACCGACCGCTTTCAGGCCCTGGCGTGCCATGCACCCGGCGTGACGGCTCGCCAGCGGGCTGAGCTCTTCGTCGGCGGTCTGTCGGATCATATCCACGTGGACGTGGAGCTGCAGGGACCCCAGGACCTCCAGACGGCCATGTACTACGCCCGCGCGTTCGAGCGCCGCGCGGTGGCCATCCAGCAGGCGTCACCCTCCCGGGCCGCCACCCTGGCCGGACGTTCCCACGCAGGGTCGGCTTGCTTAGACTTCCACGGCACCCCTCGCCGTGACCGCGGCGTGCCCGTTCCGCCGGCTCACCCAGGCCGAGCAACTCAAGCGTCGCAGCCAAGGGTTGTGCTTCAACTGCGATGAGCCCTACGTGCCCGACCACGTCTACCCGCGACCCTTCTACCTGGAGGCTGCGGACTACATTGAGGAGGACGCCGCTGCCGCCGGGCTCGGCGACCTGCCCGCCCCAGCTGCCGCGGAGGTGTTTGGCGACGGTTGATCACCTCGAGGAGTTCCGCAAGCGCTTCCCCGCCTTCCAGCTCGAGGACGAGCTGTTTGTGCAGGCCGGGAGAAATGTTATGACCGGCATGTTAGGGGCTTAGCCCAATTAGTTGTGGCCCAGTCTATCTTATCGTTATTAGGGGCTTAGCCCAATTATCGTTATTAGGGGCTTGGGAGTCAAGTAAACCTCTCTATATAAAGAGAGGAGATGTATCAATCCAATCAAGCAAAGAAGCAATCATATTTGCTCGGCTTCCTTAGGGAGCTGGGAGACCTAACCCTAGCCGCCTCCTCCCCTGCGCCATCTCCTTCTCAGCCGCCGCCTCCTCGCGCACGACGGCGCCCAGCCGCCGACGACCGCGAGTTCGTCCACGACCAGCTCCCTCCTTCCCCTACAACCTCCGGCCTAGACCCGGTAGAACCCTAGTTTCTACCAGACAGGGCTTTGAATGCAACAATGTACTTTGTGCAGCCTTTGATATTGCTGCCACGTTACCCTAAGGGAATAATATAAAATAAAGGAAGGAAATAAAATATACCTGTATCCGGTCACCTCCGAAGATTCGGAAGATGTTATCCTCAAGACTAAGAAAGAAGCGAGAGCTCCCAGGATCCCCTTGCCTGCCACTTCGGCCACGAAGCTACACCAGATAAAAGCAAACCAATCAAAGGTAATGATGGATCTATAAAAAGATACAATGGTGGTATGATACACAACCAAGTCTGAAGGGATCATACCCCTGTTGGGAAGTTGGTAAATGTTTCGGTGTTCTCAACATACAATAGGTAGATCTGTTCTTTGCGAAGTTAACCCCATTGTGACCCCAAATGATATTATTTTTTCTGTTCTACTAGCTAAATCTAATGGTTCATACTAGAGTCAAGCCTGTCATCCCATGTTGACCATCTAATCACTCATTCGATGGCCTAAAGAGTATTGAATTATCTTAATTAACTCGTTATTACAATTATTACTTCCTCCCCAATCCTCTAATGTACGGATTGTATATTCAAGCAAGAAAATAGCTGGCCTGCTACTTGCTCAATTACCAATAGTTTTAATACTATTCATTCTGAAAAAAATCCCTAATAAGGACAATTCATGTTGATTATAGCATAATACACATTACTTGTCAAAACTCTTTGATTACGTTTTTTCTGAAACTCAGCATCTTGTGAAACATGTGTTGTGATGCTTCACATCTTCGAAATAAAAGAGTAATCCCAAGAAACACTAGATTGCTCCAATTGCACATGACAAGATATATTGCAATCTGTGCACAGATGGAGACTCCAACATTTGTTGCACCCAAAACTTGGCACAGATGGAGACTCCAAAATCATGACGAGAAGCCAAAAATCATAGAACTCCATCCGTTCCCTAAAATTATCATGATTGTGAAGACTCCAAAATCATGACAGGCCTCAAAAGATCATAGTACTCCATCTCATCTGATTTTTGTAAGACTATATGGCCGATTTTCGGCATGCATTTTTTTTTGGAGGAAACCAATTTTTGCGTATTGATGACAATAGCTTGAATGGGTACTCCCTCCATTTCTGATTTGCGTAAGGCTACAATGTCAATTTTCAACTTTTCTTTGCGGGAAGCCGACTTTTCTATATATTCATTCTGCAGGAGGCCAACTTTTGCATACTAATGAAAATACCTTGAACAGTACTCCATTTCAGAATGGATGTTCTTTTAGAGTTGGGCTCAAGAATTAAGGGTTTGAGTAAAATGTCAATGTTGCCCCATCTCTTTATCCTCCGAAGGCAGTAAAGTTCTGACAGTTTTGGAGTACGAGATTTTTTTATGGCTAAAGTAGAAATGGATGTTCCATGCAAGTGCATTAAATTTTTTGGAAGAGTTCAAACAGTCACAGCAGGCAGGGGAACTAAAAAAATAGGGAAGTTCAAGCTGGCATATGAGTATCTAGATATATTTTGTCATGGCACTGATGAAGGTAAAATAGGAATAAATAACTAAAACTGCATTGGGAGTGTAGAATGACAAGTATTTTGAAAAAAGCTGGAGAGGCTGAAAAGGCATCTATTCTGAAACTGCGGGAATGCCTGATTGTCAATTCTGCGGGACTCATGTCGTTCAGTTCCTACTACATGAAGCCCACCTGTCGCAATGACCTGAATAAATGACGATGATGCCATAATCAGTTCATCACTATGGTCTTCAATAGCAAAGATAAACCAATAAAATATCCTTTCTATGTGCAAACCTTCTTCTTTTCTTCCTCTGTGTAAATCTTAAATTCATCTGCTATCTTCATGAATGCGGTTCTCAGAGTTGCAATTACCTCATCACGTGTCGGTCCCTGACATGTAAAAATACATAGGTGAGTCTGGATTCCTGTGCCTGTGGAGAGGGATCTTAACAGAATATCCAGAGATCAGAATAGCAGTTTCTGATGGTGATATACAAGGCTCAAACTGTGCAATTGTGTGGGCGGTTCCAAATCATTAGTGGTAGGTACACAAGTTCTAAGAACAAAAACTAAGAAAAAAGGCAAAAAAACTACCTAGCTTTCAGGTAGTGTGTGAGAAAAAAATTGGGTCATATCAAAAAAATATTAACCAAGGCAAATCCACCATGAGGGTAGTTTGAAGTATTCAAGTCATTTTGATGACAATAAATTGGTTGATTATCTGAATCTCGATTCCCCGGCAAGAATTCCAGTAAACCTGTGGGGAACAACTGCCTACTGACTTAGGAATCAAACTGCTTTGTTACAACAGTACTAATACCAATAACCGCAAGACACTCAAGATAGAATTACAAAAAATAACATTTTTGGACAAGAAAATACATTATAAATTTGAATGAACTGCTTCAGTACTGCTATGTATCAACCAACAAATAATATAATGCCAGATTTTCAAGCCATACGTAAAGATCACAGGTCGTTTTCTACTTATTGTTAGAATAATTTGGGGCGCGCATCAATCCGTCGAGGACAAGCAATCACACAAGCACGAGCACGACACCGAGATTTGTTAACGAGGTTCACCAACATGGCTACATCCCCAAGGCATGACTACGCGTGCTCCTCCCCATGTACCATATCACATGATACAGTCGATGATAAGCCTGCTGAGGCCGTCAGACAGTACTCTGAACACCGCACCACAGCCGGTCTAGCCACCCCTGCCGGAGCGTCCCTCTCCTGATCTCTTTCTAGCCTACCAGCTTATGTCTAGTCTATTTGGCTACCCCGCGGTGCCCTTATATCATAGGCCCGGGTTACACGCGTTCGACTCAAACACCTAACCCTCCACTGATTACGAGTCCAACCGTAGCACAACTCGTACACATAATATTTGACGCATTGCCCACATCAGATCCCGAGATGGAGCCAACCCCGTGCGCTGACCAGGTCCCGACCCCGCCCGTGCGCGCTGGGAGGGACCGCACGGGGCTCAAGCTTCGCGCATTTCTCCCGCCCGTGCATCGACAACCCCACCCATGGAAAGACCTCTGCCGCCCACCATAGACCAGCGGGACCTGCAGACGCCCATGCAGAATCCCGTGGCCCCTGTCACTCCCGGGCCCGCTGCGGCCCCCTCGCCAACCCCGAGCAGACACGTCATAGCGTGCATGGGTCTGGGCCTGGCCGCTTTGCTTCCCCACCCATTATCATGCACCGATCGCGCGGACATGCATCCACCACCCGCTCATGGACGTTGGGGGATTTTCTAGCCGCTGCCACCAAGGAGCTCAACGCTGCCTGGCCGGCGCCCGAGAAGAGGCCCCGCCGCCCTCTCGACTTCACCCCCCGCCGTGGCCGCTCAGCTTCCGCTGCGCCCACGACCGCTACCCCTCCCACCGCCGCAAGACGCGTGTAAGTGCAGCTCCTCCACACGCTTGGAATCGTCGGGACTAACCAGAAGATCTCGGCCGCAAAGATGAAGGCATACGACGATCTATTCGCGGCGCCCATCCCGCTGCCCGTGCTTTCGGCCATTGCCGCGCTGGTCGATCACGACATCCCAGCTTGCCTTGCGGGGCAGCCAACTATCCCAGCGCACGTCGACCTGGTGTGCGCGACTTAGTCCCTCCAAGACGCCGACACCCGTCGATCCAATCTTTATGGATCACGGCCACAAGATCGTGGTATGGAATGTGCGTGGTCTCAACGCACGCGCGCGGCGTTACGCCATTCGCACGCTGCTTGACACAACCGGCACCTCCATTGTATGCTTGCAAGAAACAAAGATTGAGTTGCTCTGCTCATCCGTCGTACTTGACACACTTGGCTCGGAGTTTGACGATTACACATACCTCCCGGCCCAGGGCACGCGCGGCGGCATACTCCTTGCATGGAAAAGTAGGATTGTGTCCATCTCGGGCCCCCAGTTCACCACGAACGCGATCTCTGCCTGCGTCACCACGGCCGCCGGCACGCCATGGTGGATCACGATAGTATATGGGCCCAGGATGATGCGGCCAAGGTCGCCTTCCTGGAGGAGCTGCGCGAGATCAGAGCAGGCTGTTCCGGACCGTGGATGCTTTGCGGTGACTTCAACCTCATCCTCCGCTCCGAGGACAAGAACACGGACAACCTCAATAGGCGCATGACGGGCAAATTCCGCAGCCTAGTCAATGATCTCGCGCTCAAGGAGGTATATCTCAATGGGCGACGTTACACGTGGTCGAACGAGTAATCGCCGCCGGCCCTGGTGCACCTCGATCGAGTGTTGTGCACCTCGGACTGGGAGGACGGGCACGGCGAATGCCACCTGACGTGCCTAGTGTTCGTCGTGTCAGATCATTCCCCTTTGTTGCTGGACTGCGCCCCCCGCACCTGTGTTGCACCGCAGGTTCCACTTCGAGGACCATTGGCTGCGCTTGGACGGATTCCACGATACAGTGGCCGCGGCATGGGGCTCCATTCACGAGCCCGACCCCTTCCGCCGCCTGATGCAGTGCCTCCAAGCCACGTCACGTTGCTTGACGAGTTGGAGTGCCAAAGTGGTTGGCAACGTGAAGACCACGTTGGCCATTGCTAGAGAGCTCATTGCGCGTTTTGACATAGCCTAGGAGGACCGCATCCTCACGCCGCCGAAGGACTGGCTGTGCAAACAGTTGAAAGTCTCGTACCTCGGGCTTGCGTCCCTGGAACGAACGATCGCTAGACAATGCGCCCGCATTGCCAACCTCAAAGACGGCGATGCCAGCACTGCCTTCTTCCACCGGCAATGCTCCTTTCAACGGCAGAAAAACTGTGTCTTCCACCTCTCCACGAACGGCACGGTACTCACAAATCACGATGAGATGGCCGAGGCTGCATTCCGGCAATCTGACGCACTACCTGGCACGGCGGTCGAACGCGACCACACGGCGGACCTGTCGCAACTCATCGAGAGCGATCTCTCTGACCTCGACGCGCCCTTCTGCCCGGCGGAGATCTGGGAAGCCGTGAAGCGCCTACCTGCGTGCAAGGCACCAGGGCCCGATGGCTTTAATGCCGAATTCCTCCGCACGTGCTGGAGCATCGTCAAGCAGGACTTCATGGATGTGTTCCAGCAGCTTTTCGAGTTGCGTGGTTGTGGCTTCTGTAAGCTCAAACAGGCCCTCCTCACACTGTTGCCGAAGCGCGCCGATGCCCAGGAGATGCGCGACTACCACCCAATATGCCTCATTCATCTTGTGGCCAAGGTTTTCGCCAAGGCCCTCTCGCTTCGGCTCGCTCCAAAGCTCGACCGCCTTGTCAGCCGCAATCAAAACGCGTTCATCATCGGACGGAGCCTTCATGAAAATTTCGTGCTCGTCAGGCAATCGCTCAAGCTGTTGAGCCAACTAGGGGCCCCCAGGGTGATGCTCAAGCTCGACCTCACGCGCGCATTCGACTCCATCTCCTGGCCGTTCCTCTTCGAGGCCCTGCGTCAATATGGTTTCAGGAATCGCTTCCTCGAGTGGATCGCCATCCTCCTGTCCTCAGCGAGCACCCGGGTCTTGATGAACGGTGTGATGGCATAAGGGAGGGTTGCGGCAAGGTGACTCCTTGTCCCCGCAGTTGTTCATGCTCACGGTCGACACTCTCGGTCGGCTGATACGGCGCGCCCATGAAACGGGCATCCTCCAGCCGTTGCATCGCGGAGGTCGATACTGGCTATATCTCTATACGCCGACGACGCCATGCTCTTTTGCCATGCCACGGAGACCGACGTGACTGCTGTCAAGGAAATCCTTGCCCTGTTTGGTAGAGCGTCTGGCAACGGCTGAACCTCCAATTCTCCAGCAACGAGTGTGCACTGTTCTTTGCTTCCACCTACATGATCATCGGAAACGGCATGAACGCCCTGTTATGGGAGGATCGCTAGCTCAACGGCCGCTCGGTTGGCGAGCTCATGCCCCTGCTCTACAACTGCATCCTCAAACGCCGACGCAAGGTCAGAACGGTGGCTGAAGGCCTCAACGGCAACGCATGGGCCCGTGACATCCAGGGTGTCCTCGGCATCCATGAGATTGGCCAGTATCTGCAGCTTTGGCAACTCACGCAGCATGCCACGCTCAACGATGCCCCTGACCAGCTGATATGGAAGTGGTCCGCGAGCGGCATCTACTCGACGCAGTCTTGCTACGCGGCACACCTTTCAAGGATCCATGCACTCCTGCTCCTGGAAGCTGATCTTGAAGACTTGGGCTCCCCCTCGGGTCAAGTTCTTCCATTGGCTTGCCAATCTGGATCACTGCTGGACTGCCGACCGACTGGCCCGCAATGGACTACAGCATCATCCGCGCTGCCTTCTTTGTGATCAGGCACCGGAAATGATTCGGCACCTGCTGCTTGACTGTCCCTTCTCCAGGCAGGCATGGCATGAGACCCTGGCGTGGCTACGCATACTGGCACCGATTCCCAACCAGGAGCCCACCCTCACGGACTAGTGGCAGCACGCCAAGGACAGCACAATGCAAGGCCCTACAATCCGTTGCACTACTCGTATCGTGGTTGGTCTGGAAGCATAGGAACAGTTGTGTCTTCGACAACACGACGCCCTCCCTAGGCACGCTAGTCGACCGGATCAAGGAGGAAGCTTGTTCCTGGGCAAAGGCCGGAGCAGCCGGCCTTAGAGTAGTCCTACCCCCTTCATGGGATGTGCACTGAGCATTGTACCCGATCTTCGATTGTTCGTCCTAGGACGGCTGTAACCGACTTCCTACCTTTCCAATGAAAAGAAACGCAAAGGACTTTTGCGTTTTCTTGAAAATAAAAATTTGACGCATATTTTAACACTCCACCTTGGCGAATATGACCTCACTATCTTTTAGCCACCATGTGCAAATCTCCGTGTGCCTTGGACTTGAACCATTAATCATGAGTTTCGCTGCTACACCCTTGACTTCATATGACTCCACCTGCAACTGTAGTTCCATCTTTTTCTCCATTATAGTCAATGCTCCCACAAAAGTTATGTTCTTCTGCACTCTTGTTTGGTGTTACCAATCTCCCAGAGTATCCGTCCAACTCTATCACACACCGACCATAAAGTCACCATATCAACAACACCATTGTATCGTCACCCTAGTAGCTTCTTCCTTGATCTGTGTGAAAGTGAACAACTCGCATATTAGATGCCACATATAAGGATTTCCGAGCTCACCATTATCGCTATTGTTGACTGCATGTTTGCACTTCAAGGAATTCTTGGTTGCCCTTTAGTCATCTCGAGTCAAATTCGCATTTGTCTCATCCTTTTTTTCTTAACAGTCTCTATATGTCTGGTAGCTATAGTAGTCCGCCTCCTTTGGCATTTGTCATCCGCACTTTGTCATGTGCACTGAACACCACATAATATACGGCCATGTACTGTCCAAGCTTTTGACATTCAGACTTCCCACCACTTTCGCATATTCTCCATGGTCAACATTCATCCATCTGATACGTCAAACTCGATAGCTCTAGTCACCAACTCAAACCTGGTACTCGCCAGCACTGCTTCGGCATCCTCTCCACACTTCGTCAGACCACAAGTCTGACCACCAGTGCTATGATCTATCATTGTGTCCCATGCTTACCGCTCGCCTCGCCGCTATCACCATCCGAGCCTTCGTTGTCCCTGACGAATATACTAGGTCGTGAACCCAGACCACCTCAATCCTCACTGCAGAGAACAACCGATCATCACCGACCGATGCCAAGTTTCACGTATCCCTTGAACCACTGGATCCCAGCCCGAACATCATGCCCCTCACTTTTCCTGCTGAAATAATTTTGACTTATGCCGTAACCTCTGTCAGCATCGAGTGAAGTGTCCCATTAAACCCTAGCTCCACCTTCAACATGACTCCATGGTGGTTGTACATGCCACCCCACGCCCGTCGACTTCAAGCTCTCATGTGTACACCGTCTTGAATCAACCCCGCGCCATCGCCATGCTACACAAGCCCTTAGACATGCGCCGCGTGATGCCATGCCTAGAAGTCGGCCATCATCAGCATCACGCTCCTATGTCGTCGTCGATGAGACCACCGCCGTCTTCCATATCGACTGACATCCTTGTCGACCTGCCAGGCCAAACGCCTTATATGTCTGTCCCCATCCAAACTGGCCCGCCTGCAACCATGTTCCACACCTCGCGCCATATCAACCCAGCACATCACGGTGCATTGCTAGACGCTCCTGTAAAACATGATCCTCATGACACGCTCCAGACTCCTCAAGCCTTCACCTTGACCATCACACAAATGTGTACCAGCAAAGAAAACTAAAGCAAAGTCCCTTGTAGCCTTCCCACGTGAACAAAAAAAAGGACATCAACAAAGCTAGCTAGCCAAACTCCTTATTCACCACACGTATGCCGATTTCTTTCTTGATGGCATCATGGCCTGACTCTTAGTCCTTGTGCCGATGTCCATTTTTGAAACAAATCCTCACGATGTCCAAGCACGACTCCAGGCTGAACATCCAGCCTATGTTTTTAAGGCGACGCCTTACCGCCTTAGGGAGGGGGGGCGCTTTGGCGCCTAGGCGACGCCTAGGCGGGCGCTTTGGACGCCTAGGCGCCCAAAGCGGTCGATTTTCCAAAGCGGAGGGGGAGCGCTTCGACGCCTAGGCGTCGCCTTAGGGACGCCTTTAAAACATAGCATCCAGCGCCTGGGTCTCAACCCCTTTGCATGCAGCCCCTTCATAGACCTGTTCGTGCCAGCATGGGCCGTTGCTCCTGGCCTGGCTCGGCGAGCCCCCTGGGCCAACTCGCCAGCCCCTACAAGAGAACTCTCTGACTCAGATCCGAAACTTACCATCATGATCAATCTGATAACTTGATCCGGCGACTTGCGGTTGCCGATCCTGATTACTCTTCATCTTCTAGATCAAGACAATGACCTCCTTAAAACCTTGACCTGACACCACTTGTTAGAATAATTCAAGGTGCACATTGATCCGTCAAGGACAAGCAATCACACAAGCACGACACCGAGATTTGTTAACGAGATTCACCAACATGGATACATCCCCAAGGCATGACTATGGGCGCTCCTCCCCATGTACAAAATCACATGATACAGTCGATGATAAGCCAGTTGAGGCCGTCAAACAGCAACCTGACCACCACGCACGGCCAGTCCGGCCACCCCTGCCACGGGCGCCGGACCATCCCTCTCGTGATATATGTCTTACCTAGCAGCTTATGTCTAGTCTATTTGGCTACCCCGCAGTCCCCTTATATAATATGCCCAGGTTACACATGTTCAGCTCAAACACCTAACGCTCCGCTAATTATAAGTCCAACTGTACCACAACTTGTACACACAATATTCGACACCTATTTTAACACTTATACTTCAGATTTCAACTAAAAATACATGTGGAATAATCATTTGGTGATAGATACTTAAATAACCCAAATATCTCTTAAAAGAGCATGCAAAAAATTTGTGATAACTTCAAAAGGCCTACCTTCTCACATGAGTAGGAGAGACGCTCTTCAGCTTCTAGCTCAGGTAATGACTTTTCTCCCCATTCTTTGACAGCCACTTCAACTGCATCTTTGATACATGATAGTGTATCTTCTGAAAGTTCACAAGGGAACAAGCTTTCATTTGTCTGAAAGAGGGGATAGTGCAATAAGCCATTGGGAACTGAACTTCATCACATATTAAATCATAACGCAGCAATCTAAAGAATAATTCACAGAATCTTGAAGGCCACTAGTCATCACTTTTTTTTTGATAAGGAAGCTTTTATTGAACTCAGATCATTACATCAAGATGATACAATTGCTAAGATCACTCCCGGCCTCTGCATAACTTATATACATATTAAAATAACTACTGAACATATAGTTCATTATTTACCTTCCATGTCTTTCTTGGTGGAAGCTGCTTTTTGGACACAATGACACCATCAACTGGATTGACAATTCTGCAACATGATTTCAGAATCAAAAGAAGATATAAGCAATGTTGAGCACCTGTAGAGGGAAAAAATCAGATGCAGTGTCTCGGATACCATTTGGGAATTCTCCTGACAAGGATTTTAAATACCTTGGCATAAGCATCTCACGCAACTTCAGCCTGGCCATGAATTCCGCATTGCCTCCAAGGATAATATCAGTGCCACGTCCTGCCATATTGGTGGCAATTGTCACTGCACCAAGGCGTCCACTCTGAGCTACAATCTCTGCCTCCCTCTCCACATTCTCTGGTTTAGCATTAAGGACCTTCAACAGAAAGTTCAAAATAAAAAACTTCAGATTGCTTTAGAGATCTTGGGAAATATAACAGGCGCAAACTAAAGGGTGAGAAGATGTAAACTGGAGTACATTTAATAAACTTACAAAGTCTGTACAACAACAACAACAAAGTCTTTTAGCTTTTAGTCCCAAACAAGTTGGGGTAGGCTAGAGTTGAAACCCGTAAGATCTCGAAAACCAAGTCATGGTTCTGGCACGTGGCTAGCTAACTTCCATGCACCCCTGCCCATGGCTAGTTCCTTGCTGATATTCCAATCCTTCAGATCTCTCTTAACGGACTCCTCCCATGTCAAGTTTGGTCTACCCCGACCTCTCTTGACATTATAAGCACGCTTTATCTGTCCGCTGCGCACTGGCGCTTCTGGGGGCCTCCGTTGTTTATGCCCAAACCATCTCAGACAATGTTAGACAAGCTTCTCTTCAATCGGTGCTACCCCAACTCTATCACGTACATCATCATTCCGGACCTGATCCTAAATAAACTTACAAATTCTATTTTAACAGAAAGTTGCTAACAAACTAAATTTTGAAAGAAAAAAGAACTAGTTAACTATGTGTTGTGCTAAACAGGGAAGGCAGGACTAGGTACCGTTTGTGAAGCTAACAAGCATACCTCGTGAGGAATCCCTGCTTCACGTAGTTGTTCTGACAAAGTTTCACTTTGCTCAACACTAGTTGTACCAACAAGCACAGGACGGCAAGCTTTATTCATTCTTGATATCTCCACAACAGCAGCACGCCATTTTCCACTTGTTGCTCTGAAAACAACATCTGAATCGTCCTGCAAAGGAAGAAGCATAGTCGAATATTCTCAGAAAGGGGGGACATGGAAAATTGAATCGAGAGACCTACAATTACTACAAACTAAATATGCACAATGAAACAGGATGGCAATCACCTTCCTTATCATAGGCTTATTCGTTGGAACAACTGTAACTTTTAGTTTGTATATGCTCTCGAACTCCTGTCTTTCTGTAGCTGCAGTTCCAGTCATGCCACAGAGTTTCGGAAACTGTCATAAAACGTATCAGTTTCCTGCCAAATAACCCAGTGAACATCTCCGAAAGTAAACGGAAGAGAGTAATCAATCTAGCACAGTGAGCCATACATTCTTCATCACATTTACAATTTACCACTATCAACGGAAATGCTCAACAATGGGCTTTTTAGATGAATGCTCAACAATGGTTAGCGGCTGTTAAAGCTCAATTAGCGTTGAACATGATATAGCCAGTCAATGATTATTGGCTTATTGGCACTTATCATTTCGCAGAGGTCAATAACATTTAAGGATTAGAACGAAAGGATCGTCACTTGCCTGAAGAAAGAAGTTCTGGTAACTTATAGATGCGAGGGTTATGGTTTCATTCTGTATCTGCACACCTTCTTTTGCCTCAATTGCTTGGTGGAGTCCATCGCTCCATCTTCTGCCCTGCCAAAATAAAACAATATACCTTAAACAAAGAAACTAATCTACAAACTCTTTATGTTTATATCATCACCCATGGCTTAGATTTTATAATTACACTAGATTTCCTATCTTTGAGATACAATAATTGTTACAAAATAAAAAGATTTGCCAAACCATCAAAATAACCTGATATAATAATAATCATAAGTCAGTCATCACTTGAGGCTTTGTGTCTTTTGCCCTCTCATTTATCTTCAGACATTGTGTGGATGAATATTTGTAAACCGTGGTGAAGGACGAGGAGATCAAGCATAGATAGCGAGAATACTTCGACAAGCTGTTCAATGGGGAGAATGAGAGATCTACCATTGAGCTGGATGCCTCCTTTGATGATATGAACAGACGTTTTGTGCAACAAATCTAGGAGACTTAAGTCAGGAGGCTTTAGAAAGGATGAAAGAAGGCAAGGCGATGGCCTCTGATTGTATCTCATTGAGGTGTGGAGAAGCCTTGGAGACATAGCGATAGTATGGCTAACTAAGCTTTTCAACCTCATTTTTCGATCAAACAAGATGACCGAAGAATGGAGGCAGAGTATACTAGTATCAATCTTCAAGAACAAGGGGGATGTTCAAAGATGTACTAATTACCGTGGAATTAAGCTGATGAGCCAACAATTAAGCTACCGGAAGTCACTGAGCACCGCTTAAGAAAAATGACAGGTGTGACCAAGAATCAGTTTGGTTTCATGCCTGGGAGGTCGACCATGGAAGCTATTTTGTTTGTACGACAACTTATGGAGAGATAAATGGAGACCTTTTGTAGCTACCACCTTTCAGCCTGATACCCATGAGAGATGGAAACTGTTGAGTTATATTAGTGATGTATTTTGGCCTTTTGTATTCTAGTCTCTTGGCATCCTCATGTATGTGTATATATGTTGGCTTTGGCCTCCTAATAATATAAGTTGCTTTCCTAACACGGTATCATGAGCCTAGGTTAGGGATTTTTTTTGGGTGTCGACTGTTCTGCTCCACTTCATCTGCTGCCTCCCCGGCGGTCAACCTCGTCTGTTGCCGCGGCCGCCACCAAACCGATTTCCGCCGCCGGCTACTTCTGCCACCAGCCACTGGTCCACCTCCAGGTCGGGTTGTGCCTTCATCAGCCGCTGTTTTTCGCCGCAGGCCGCCGATTCCCGCCATCGGCCGCCATTTTCCCCCACCGGCCGGTTCCATATCGGGCTCTGTCTCGCCCATCTCGTCTTCACTAGCTCTGGATCGGGCGTCTGGTTGCTGCACGCCTGCGCGTCTGTCTCAAACTCTGGATCGAGTCACCGGCCGTCTCCACTCCTCTGGATCGAGTTGCCCCGTTTTCTTCCACTACGCACCGCTGCGAGGCAACCTGAAGCAAATCGGGCGCACGAATTCTCCCAGGTCGCGATTGACGGTAGCGACGGCGGGTTGCCGGTCTCTGCCAGGCCGCCGGCCCCACTATTGCACAGTTGCGGCTCCACTTGCTCAGTCCGCGTAGCCGGTCTTCGACGAGTGCCTAGCTGTGCGCCCCTACCTTCCCAGGCTGCTGCCTCCACTTGCTGACCTCCTAGGTCGGGCTTGTAGCGCTTGCTGCCTTCCGCTGTACGAAGCCGTGAGCTGTGGTTGATTTGGATCGATCCAGATCTGTTCTTGTCTATTGGTAAAAAGAGAGAGAGAGAGAGAGAGAGAGAAAAGAGAGAAAAACATATGTAAAAAGAGACAAAAAAAAGGTTCAATGTTGCCCTGTATTTTTTGACGGTGCTCCATACATGGATCCCGTCTCGCACGTGCGCCGTTCCTTGGTGCTTGGTGCTCGCCCGCTTGGAGGTGGTGGTTGTCGCTCTACTTTGACACATTTTGCGACATCCACCGGTGCTGCTGGCCGCTCTACATTGACACCTTCGGCAGCCGCACTACCTCCTGGTGTTGGTCATTCTTCAGCGATTCTTCCCACAACTTCCGCACCTGGTGATTGTCGGTTTCCACATGCGGCTCTACGTCGACTCGCTACTCTCGGTCGACTCTTCACGCGACTTCCACGGGTGGAGGCAACTGCTCATCGCCAGCAGGTGTTTCTACCTCGACCTCTTCTCACGTGTCACTGTCTGCGCGTGAGATTGCACAGCTGCGATGCCTGCTTGATGCTTGGGATTCTTCACCGACAGTTTCTGCAGGTTCTGTGACTAACTCCTCTGGCATTGAGAAACAACTTCAACTCATTCAAGTACATCTCCATGGATTCTTGATACTGGAGCGTCTTTTCATATGACTTGTGATTCTTCCACTTTGACCTCCGTTCGACCTGTCGAGCCTCCTGTCCGTGTTCTTACAGCTGATGGCACTCCCCTCCCTGTAGCTAGTCGAGGCACTCTTAGCACTTTTTCATTTCATGTTCCCTCTATCGCTCATGTTCCTCCACTTACCATGCAACTCATATCTGGTGGTCAGATTGTTGACTCTAGTTGTAGGGTCATTCTCGACTTTGATTCATGTTCTGTTCAGGATCGTCGCACGGGCGCTCTGCTTGGTGCTGGCCCTCGACGCTCTGATGGTCTCTGGGAGCTTGATTGGCTTCGTCTTCCCTCTGCTGCCACCACCGCCAGTCTTGCAGCCCCTGTAGCTGCATCTACCAGCTCTTTTCAACAGTGGCATCATCGTCTTGGGCATTTATGTGGTTCTCGTCTCTCGTCTTTGGTTCATCGTGGTGTTCTGGGGTCTGTCTCCGGTAATGCTTCGTTCGATTGTCTGGGTTGCAGACTTGGCAAGCAGATTCAGCTGTCCTACCCTCACAATGAGTCAGTGTCCGAGCATCCTTTTGATCTCGTTCACTCTGATGTTTGGGGTCCGGCTCCCTTCGCTTCAAAAGGCGGTCATCGCTACTATATTATCTTTATAGACGATTTTTCTCGGTACACTTGGATCTATTTCATGTCTTCTCGTAGTGAGGTCTTATCTATATACAAAAATTTGCTGCCATGGTTCATACCCAGTTTTCCGCTCCTATTCATGTTTTTCGCGCAGATTCAACTGGTGAGTATATCTCTCATGCGCTACGAGGATTTCTTGCTGAGCAGGGTACTCTTACTCAATTCTCTTGCCCTGGTGCTCATGCTCAGAATGGTGTGGCTGAGTGCAAGCATTGTCACCTTCTTGAGACGGCGCGTGCAATGATGATCGCCGCCTCTCTTCCGCCTCACTTTTGGGTTGAGGCTGTTACCACTTCCACCTATCTCATCAACATTCAGCCTTCTACTGCTCTACAGGGTGGTATTCCTCTCGGATACAGTGATGGGCATAAGGGCTATCGGTGTAGGGATCCTGTCGGTCGCCGGATGTGTATTTCCCGGGATGTGACTTTTGGTGAGTCCCGTCCCTTCTATCCGCGTCCATCCTCCTCGGCTTTTTCAGCGGAGGACATCTCTTTTCTTACGTTTCCGGATACACCTCCCTCTGTGCCTAATATTCCTATTCCTCGTCCTGCTGCAGATCCAACGTCATCCTCTCCTACGGATTCTTCTCCTCTCATCGCATGACTCTCCACCTTCATCACTGATACCTTCCCCTTCTCCACCTTCATCATCGATACCTTCCCCTTCTCCACCTTTAGCACCGATACATTCCTCGTCTCCAACACCAGTGATTCCACCTCTTCCCTCCTTTCCTTTCCGTTATACTCGTCGTCCACGTGTTGTGGATAAATTCACTGACGTGCCATCTACTTCTTGTGCGTCATCCTCCTCATCGCAGCCAACTTATGGTCTTCGGGCTCGGCCTCGCCCTCCCCCTGACCGCTGTTCTCCTAGTCGATATGGTCTTTCGGCTGTACTTGAGCCTACCTCTTATCGCGAAGATAATGTTCATCCTGAATGGCAGTTTGCGATGGCAGAGGAGCTAGCTGGTCTTGAGCGGACCGGCACGTGGGATCTTGTTTCTCTTCCTCCCGGTGTTCGTCCGATCACTTGTAAGTGGGTCTACAAGGTTAAGACTCGCTCCGATGGTTCTCTTGAGCGTTACAAAGCTCGTATTGTGGCTTGTGGCTTTCAGCAGGAGCATGGTCGTGATTACGATGAGACTTTTGCTCCTGTGGCCCATATGACCACTATCCGCACACTTCTCACTGTGGTCTCTATTCGCCATTGGTCTGTTTCTCAGCTTGATGTTAAGAATGCCTTTCTTAATGGTGAGTTGCGTGAGGAGGTTTATATGCAGCCACCACTAGGGTACTCTGTTCCTGATGGCATGGTATGCCGTCTTCGTCGCTCTCTTTATGGCCTTAAGCAAGCCCCTCACGCCTAGTTTGAGCGTTTTGCCTCTGTGGTGACTGCCGCTGGTTTTTCAGCGAGTGCTCATGATCCGGCACTGTTTGTCCACCTTTCAGCCCGTGGTCGGACCCTTCTATATGTTGATGACATGATCATCATCGGCGACGACCTTGAGTATATCGCCTTTGTCAAGGCCCGTCTCAATGCACAGTTTCTTATGTCCGATCTTGGTCCTCTTCGTTACTTGGGATTGAGGTTTCCTCCACCTCTGATGGCTTTTTTATTTCCCAAGAAAAGTATATCCAAGATCTTCTTACTCGTGCGACTCTTAGTGATGAGCGCACTGTTGAGACTCCTATGGAGCTCAATGTTCACCTTCGCGCTTCTGATGGTGAGCCCTTCTCTGATCCGACATGTTATCGTCATCTTGTTGGGAGTCTTGTCTATCTCGCTATCACTCGTCCGGCTATCTCCTATCTTGTCCATATCTTGAGTCAGTTTGTTTCTTCTCCCACTTCGGTACACTATAGTCACCTTCTTCGTGTTCTACGGTATATTCGTGGCACGATCTCTCACCGTCTCTTCTTTCCCTGCTCCAGCTCGTTACAGCTCCAGGCCTATTCGGATGCTACGTGGGCTAGTGATCCTATGGATCGCCGTTCTTTCTGCTTACTGTGTTTTTCTTGGTGGTTCTCTCATTTGCCTAGAAGACGAAGAAACAGACTACAATTTCCCGTTCGAGTGCAGAGGCTGAGTTGCGAGCTATGTCTCTTCTAACAGCAGAGGTGACTTGGTTACGATGGTTACTGGAGCATTTTGGTGTTTCTGTTACTACACCTACCACCTTCTTGTCAGACAGTACAGGTGCTATCAGTATTGCACGGGATCCCATGAAGCATGAGCTTACCAAGCATATTGGTGTTGATGCTTCTTATGTGCGCGCTGCAGTGCAGGATCATGTTGTTGCTCTTCGGTATGTGCCTTCTGAGTTACAGCTAGCTTTCCAAACTCAGTGTTGTGGATCCACCATGAGTTTGAGGGGGGGGGGTGTTAGAGTTATATTAATGATGTCTTTTTGGCCTTTTGTATTCTAGTCTCTTGGCATCCTCCTGTAACCTTTTGGCATCCTCATGTATGTGTATATATGTTGGCTTCGGCTTCCTAATAATATAAGTTGCTTTCCTAACAGAAATCAGATCCGTACTACCCTGTTGTTCCCTCAGTGGCTGGTCTAGTTGCTCCCCCTAATGTGCAACACCATTACCATGCTTCCTTGAATACACCTTCAGGTGCTCCTCTTGCTCTGTTGTCCACCTCAGCACACTACCAATCGGAGCTGATGCAACATCATCTTGTCCACCTCGACACACTACCAATCGGAGCTGATGCAACACCATCACCTCGCTTCCGTGAATAGACCTTTAGGTGCTCCTCTTGCTCTGTTGTCCACCTCGGCACACCTCTAGGCACGCTACCAATTTGAGTCGGTGCACAAACCTGCACATCGCCAGTGTAGGTCAATGCTTGTGTCAAAGGAGTCACATGAGCTAATGTGCTATTACTCTCCCCCTCTTGACCAATTTCACCAACCTGAGATGGGTCAAAGACCTTCAAAATGACACGGAGATCAGTTTTTTCACCCTAGAAAGGTTCCGATTCACGAAATGTAAGAGCATCTCTA
>NC_041385.1:289427517-289439348 GCF_002162155.2 Triticum dicoccoides
CTTGAAAAATCACCGTCTGGGGGCGAACCAGCGTTAAAATCAACTTGGGGGCGATTGGGTTCCCAGCCGCCGCCCCCAGGCGCCGATATCGGCCCAATTTTGGCGCAAATTTGCCCGCTTTTCAGCCCATTTTCGGCCCGCTATCGGCGCAAATCGGGCCATATTAGCTGTGCTTCGACGCAAATTCAACATAAGCTACTTTTTAACACATAGTTCATCACAGAAAATCAATAGAAATCAAATAGTTCAACTACAAATAGTTCAATGCAAATTATATAGTTCAACAAATAAAAACTCATATTTCATCACACGTCGAGCTAGGCGTTGCCCTTGAGCCTCCGTAGGTGCTCCACCAGATCCTGCTGCAGCTGTTGATGCACCTGTGGGTCCCGGATCTCCTGACGCATATTGAGGAAGGCAGTCCAGGTTGCCGGTAGCTGGTGATCAACTTGGGCAAGAGGACCCTGCCTGTAATATGGTTAAGTGTCAAACAGTGGCTCTTCCTGCTCGCTCTTAATGATCATGTTCTGCAAGATAACACAGCAAGTCATGATCTCCCACATTTGATCTTTCGACCAGGTCTGAGCGGGGTACCGGACAACAGCAAATCGAGATTGGAGCACACCAAATGCCCGCTCGACATCCTTCCTGCAAGCCTCCTGAACCTTCGCGAAGTGGGAGTTCTTGCCTCCTGGCACAGGGTTTGAGATAGTATTCACAAATGTAGACCATCTCGAATAGATGCCATCTGCTAGGTAGTATCCCTTGTTGTAGCCCATTGACCTCGATGTTCACCGGAGGAGAATGACCTTCAACAAGCTTGGCAAAGACAGGGGAGCACTGCAGCACGTTGATGTCATTGTGAGTTCCTGGCATACGAAAGGAGTGCCAAATCCAGAGGTCCTGTGTGACCACTGCCTCAAGTACCACACTACAACCGTCTTTCGCGCCTTTGTACATCCCTTGCCAAGCAAATGGTCAGTTTTTCCATTTCTAATGCATGCAGTCGATGCTTCCAAGCATCCCAGGTGGACGCATAGCCGTCGGTATCCCGCCCTGCGCGGCCGGAGCGCCGGAGAACTCGCCCAGAAAGGTGTGGAGAGGTTGCCGCGGCGAAACCCCTCTCTTTTCCGGCGGGGAATGGCCTATCTAGCGGTGGTGGGCGGTGGGCGGCGTCGGGACCGGCAAGGTGGCGGGAGGTCGCGCGGGGGTGGGGGCGAATCTAGCCGTTGGTCTTCACTTTTTCCCTGACAGTGTGGCCCAGACGTGGTTTTCTCTTCCGCCGGAGCCCCCGAGCGCCCCACGGTATGCTGGGTTCGGCCTGGGATCGCCGGGCCCAAAAACGGGCCAGAGCCGGCGGATTTCGGCATATTGGGGGCGCGACTGGGGGGTTTTTTCGGCGCCGGCGAGAAAAAATTCGCCCTGGGGGGCCTGTTGGGGGCGCGGCTGGAGATGCTCTAACATCCATGCTCACAAATGTTCTCTCAGATGGAGTCCAACATTTGTCCTGAAGAATACCCAATAAAGATGCACTTAACTGCCGGAGGATCCAATTTATTGACTGATGGCCTATGATCACGATCAAAACAAGTGCAACCAAACATCTTGGGAGGAACTGGAAATTTATTTCTACGAAAACCAACTCACACGGTGATTTCATACCTGTCACCTAGGATGGCATGCAATTGATCAAGAAGGTGGCCATCATGACAACTTCACTCCAAAGGAACTTGGGCACATCCATGGTGAACATCAATGCCCGGGCCATCTCCAGTAGGTGGCGATTTTTCCTTTCAGACACTTGATTTTGAGGTGTGTCCACAAAAGATGTTTGATGCAGGATGCCCTTGTCAGAAATGAAGGCGCCAATGGCCTTGTTAACATACTCAGTGCCATTGTCTGATTTGAGTTCTTGAATTGTCACATTAAATTGGGTCTGAACAAGTGCATAAAAAGTCTGGACCACCTCATCTTTATGTCTCGGAAATAAATGAATGTAACGGAGTACTGCATACCACTGGTAGATAACACTAGACATGTCCATACATCAGAATGGATTAACACAGAAGAAGATATGCTCATGATCTCCTTACTCACATATGAGCCCCTGGTATGTTTAGCAAACTCACGCGCATCACAGTTCAGCTTGCTCTTGTCCACACCACTCATTACATCAACAAATACTTGATACATTTTGTCAAAAGACATATGTTCCATACTACAGTGATGGATTAAGGCTCTAGCCTCTTTATCATCAGCAACTGCAGCTAGCATGTGCATTCCCTCCCGGTCTGTCTTGCTGCGGTCCATGTACCACAGTCTCCTACGCCTCGCTGCAGTCCTAAGACTCTTGCCCATTGATCTCTCCTGGATCGAGCACACAACCTTGTCCATAATTATTCCACAATCAATTTGGTCAATCAAAGCACTCAAGGATACTAAGTTGACGGAAAAAGCTGGCACATGCGACACTGAGGATAATTCAATACACAGTGTGCAGCAGACTGTCCCAACTGTTGTGATGGGCTAGGTTGTGCCACTGTCGTGTAAATAGTTTTCTAATGTGTGTGGGACTGCGGAATATGGGATGCGAACTCATTAAAGTCTCCAGAAACATGTTGTGATGCTCCAGAGTCAAGCACCCATGCATAATTTATTTTATGAGATGCTATTGATGCGTGTTCAAAACTAGCCATGGACAGGGGTGCGTGGAAGTTAGCTATCCACGCGCCAGAACCATAAGTTGGTTTCGAGATCTTATGGGTATCAGCTCTAGCCTACCCCAACTTGTTTGGGACTAAAGGCTTTGTTGTTGTTTTTGCTATTGATGTGTGTTCAATCTTACCTTTTATTTGTCGACAAAGTTGACATAACTAGTAGCAGTCTCCTGTCCTCGCTGCTTCACCTCGGCTGAGGTAGCTACATTTGCCTTGAGAGCATTCCAATAACCACCATGCCCAGTCTGACCACCACTCCCATTCCGACCACCTCTGTTGCTGCTGCCACCACTATACCCTCTGCCTCTTATGGGTGGTTCTATGCAAATCCGACTGATATGCCCTGGTTGACCACACTTGTAACAATCCCTAGAACCTCATTGGTCAGCCACTCTGTAAGCAGATTCATTTCCATCTCTAGATTGCAGGTGTACCTCTTCCTGGGACATCGCAACAATGTCCTCATCTAGAGACACAAGCGCTGTATGTGTGCCTGCTCTCAAAGCCTTGATTGAGACCTTTTAGAAACTGCATCACATGCCTGCGCTCAACCCAATACCTGGCAATCTCCATGGATTATGCATGGGGAAGCTAAAGTGGATCACACATATCCAGATCGGCCCAAAGGTGTTGCAGCTTATTCACATACACCAACACGTTTTTCGTCACAGCATGGATCTTGTCTTCGATTTGAGACATGAGCATCAGAGTTCCCCTACATGAGTACCTTTTGGACAGCAGGGTCCACACATCAGAAGCACTCAAGAATGCCTGAACAGACGCTGCAATAGCAGGAATCAGAGAACTGAGCATACAAGCCAGTATCATGGAGTCAGTGACACTCCACTTTTTCCATTCTGACCTCTCCTTGCCAACCGGTTCTTCAACCGTTCCAAGGACATGTCCCATCACACCCTTTGTCTTCAAGACCAACAAGGCCCGCCTGGTCGGCCCGCCTCGACCAGCTCAGGTAGCTGCTCACGCCATTCAACTTGACATCATTGTGCATGAGCTCAAGCAGATCTGTGTGGGACACAACAATGGCGCCACCTGCAGGAGGTGACCCCTCGGCAGCTTTCATAATCATGAGCGACGCAAGTTTCTCTATAGCAGCAGTAAATTCAGTCCACATGACTGCCTCCGCCTCCTCTTCTCCTGGATGTACCATCTACACTGTTGCGTCCTTCCTCTGCAATCAACAGCCACACCACAACCAGGATCACTCACTTCAGCTACTCACTTGGCTGTGAGACCTCTCCTACGTGCGCCAGCACCAAGCTAGCCAGCAGCGCCACCACCAACTCCAACCAGCACCAGCAGCTCTCAGCAGAATAAGCAGTACCGCACGCAGCAGCACCTGTGCTTCCTCTGCCAAGCAGCACCAAATCACCCAGCAGTACCACAGCACCCATTTCGTATTCCTCTGCCAAGCCCTGAGAGTTCAGCAGCCAGCAGCAGCGCCTCCCGCGCGCACCACGTCCCTCTAACCAAGCCATCGAGAAACAGCACCAGAAGCAGCAGCAGGCAATGAGAACCAGCAAGGGGGCGTGGAGATCCTCGTGACCCTGACCAAGCCCCACCGTCGTTGTGCACCAGACCTCGTTGCTGACCCCTGCAGTTGCCCCGCAGCCCCACCGCATTGCGAGCTGCACGCCCACAACCGCCCAGATCCGCTGTTGTCTTCCCGCCGGACCCCGCCGCCTCGCCAGCAATTACGCCACCGTCGCCGCCTCCTCCAATACTCTGCCCTCTGATACCATGTAAGCCGTAGAGGAGGGGCTCCTAACCTGCTTGATAGGTTGTGGCGGCACTTGTCTCCGGACAGGGACGAGCTCGTCCTTCTTTAGACTACCCATAGTGGGCAGTAACTTAGACTAGTAACATGCATATGTTACTAGTCTATGTTACTACCTCTATAGTGGGGAGTAACATATGTGTGGTATCATGCAACTCTTTATTTATTAGGTTGTAGACTCATCTTGTCTTGGTATGTGTGATGTTACTCATAGTATGAGTAACTAGCTATGTTACTACATGACTCTCTTTCATCATTAATTACTTGCCACATCATCTATTTTGTCTAGATAGGTGTGATGTTACCACCTATGTTACTCCCACTATGGGCAGTCTTAGGTCAGTCACGATATAGGCCTGGGCCACATGGGCCAACAGGGATGGGCCACACATACAACAATATTCATGACTATGTTCTTAGTCAGGGTGCAAATGCATAGAGAAATGCTGACAACAGAAGATTTTCTGGTAGCACAATTGCACAGGGATTCACTATATCAAGGATATAACAAATAACCAAAAGTATACATCCATTAGCTATCAAAGAGTTGCTCCAGACATCAGCTGAGTATGATTTGACATAGCAAATGCACTAACAAGGAGACATCGGAAAGAATCAATTTTGGGGATGGATATGATAAATGGAACTTTCACTTACAAAACAGAAATCCCTCTCCTAACATTTTTCCTACTCCCCGCCTGTCCCACTTTAGGATGATTCACGGATCTTTGGAGAAGTGTATGCGACGTAGATCCATTATATACACATAAAGTTAGCCACTCATATATAGTGTTGGCTTCCTCCCCCTGAACCGCTCCCGCGATGCACCCCGCGCGCGCGTCAGGGGGGCCCTCGATCCGCCCCGGCGAACTCCTTCCCCTCCAGCCTCTCCTCCCCCTCGCCGCCGCCCCATGCGACGCGGGCGGCGGCGGGGCCTTTCCTTCCCTCCCCTGTTCGAGGCTGCGGCGGCGCGGGTTAGCCGCTCGTGGGGTGCTGTCACACCCTGCTTTTTGTAACATGGCATTTGCATTAATAAAGCATGAAAATTTGGACCAACAAAAACTTTTGCATTATTTGGCTTTTTATTTGGAGTTGGTTCTTCTCTCTGTGATTTTCAAGTGCTCTTTAAAAGTCAACACAACTCCACCTCATATACTTAGTCTCCTTGCCCCAAAACCCCCTCTGACCAGAATCAAATTTGAACAACTTTGTACTACCAACTTTCTCTCCTTGATCCCAACTTTTGTGAACATGATCACATGACTAAATGAGGCCACCACACCAAGTGGTGCATCAAGGAGAAGTGATTTGCTCAACTAGATCTGCACAAGTTCATTCCTGCCAATTTCTAGGGTTTACAAAAGTTGCATTGGCAACTTTGCCCAAATGAGCTCAAAATGGGTGGAAGGCCCTAATTATATGTGCCATTTCACCCTGTGGAGTCGCATGACAAATGGAAATCATCTACTTGCCCAAACCAGCATCAAACACCTTCTGCCACTTTACCAAAATCCCATTTTTGGCCTCTCCCACTAATCTCCATGAGCTCTGCTTTTTACCACAACCCCTCCTAGTTCCCCCTATCACCTGGATGCTTTTCTGCCCGAGGAAGCAATGATGAAGGGAGGGGGAACCCAATTTTTCTTCTCTGGACAACAGATTCCTCCCTCTCTCTCAGCCTCCTTCTCTCCCCTCAGCTTTCCAGAGCATCCAAGGCTCTCTCCAGCTTTTGCCCATGCCCCCTCCAGCTGCCAGACACAAGTGGACGCGCGGGGACGCGGGAAAACCGCGGATGCCGGCCAAAGTCGCGCTCTGGAGCGCCTGGCTGGGCACCCGACAGTTGACGCCACGTCCCCCGACCACCTCGAGCCTCCCCCGCGCGCCAGTCGATGCCCCTCGACGTGCGCTCCACGCCAGCAGGCTGCCCACTTGCTCCCGCGCCCTTCTCTCTCTCCTGCAGCTCGCGCCAGAGCGCCGCCCCGCTCGGCCAATGCTCGCGCCTCTCCTGTGGCCCGCCCGCAGCTCGTCCCTCTCCTCCTCTCTCTCCCTGGCACCCTAAACCACTCCCACGAACACCCCCGAGCCCCCATTCCCTCTCTAACGGCCACCTGAGCCGATCCCGCGGGCACCCGTAGGCCACGCCTACGGTGGACCTCGGCCAGCCTATAAAAGGCAACCACGAGCCCCTCTCTCACTCCCTGTCGCTCCCCCACACTCCTAATCAACCTCCCGCACCATCCATTCGTCTCCAGAGCCGCCCGACTCGAGATCGAGCTCGAGCTCCGCCGCCTCGGCTCGTCGGCGTCCGCGCGGTAAAGGCCTCCTCCGCCCCCGTTTTCTCTCGATCTGGAACCGCGCGGCCTCGCTGACCCTTTCCCCTCTCTCCCCCACTCTTTTTGCAGCCGGGAACGACCGGAACCATCGACGCCCAAAGCACCTCCGCCGCGTGACCTCGTCGCCGGCGAACCAGGCTGCTCCGGCGACCATCTCCACCACCACCCGAACGGCGACATCCCCCTGAGTCCAACGGTACCACCCACGCATCCTCCCGTGCCCTATATCACCGCCGGCGAGCACGCCGTCGCCTCTGGACGGAGGTAGACGACGACGGCCGTGGGCCCTGTCCGTCAGCCTCACGCCCTGACGGGTGGGACCCACCTGTCGGGTTTAAAAACGCACACGCGCGCGCACCGGTTCGCCCGTCGGTTGAAGGCGTACTTCGCCTTTACGCCTTCGACGTGGCGGCCTCGCGCGGGCCGATTTCCCCCCGGGGCCTGCTGCACTGTGGCCTTTCCGGCCCAGTGGCACAGTGCCACTTTTCTTTTTCTTTTTCTATCACTTTTCCAAAAATTCCTCAGGATAAAATATTTATCCAAATGCAATAAATCCAACTCCTAAAATCTTAGAATAATCCCACCTATTTATTGATGTAACTTTCACACACATCCATTACACTTTTCTGCACTGTTCAAATTTAAATTCAAATTGAACAATAAAATCCCTGTTTAAAAATCCAGTACTCTGTCCCCCTAACTCCAAATCCAAAACTAAGAATTTTCCCCTTCTTAGTTTTCCTCCTAGTATTTTACAAAAATAAGTTGACATTTTTCTGAGCACTTTGACTTTTCTGTTTTTATTATTGTCTTATTTTTCCGTTGTTTTCTTGCGACGATTAGATCCCGTGTTTGACGTAGTAGTTGGAGAAGAAGAAGGAGAAGGGCCTGAAGACTTTGAAGACCAAGCCAATCAAGGCAAGCAGCCCTTTGACCATGACACCCCTCTTGTTCATCGGTACCCTTTTTTTTTTACCGATTGCATGATGATGAAATATGACGGTGGTAAACTTGTTGTGAACCACCACATGATGCATACCCTACCTATGACTTTACCTTGTTCATGATTGCATTGACAAGAGACTAGTTGATGCAAAAATGATGCATGTGTACCATGAACTCTTCGTGGTTACATTCTTTCGAAAACCCCATCGGGTGCCCCTAATGCCCTTGGGAGATGTTGAACTATGGACACCACTTGCGGAAGAAGTGATGTACCAAAAGAGAGCTTTTGGTGTGTGTATAAAATGATGGATTAGATTTATGTGTGATTACCGTCCCAACCAAACATGTGCAACCACTCTACCCCTTTATGGGACGGGGCATTATTGATTACCTAGGCTGATACTAGCATGGGGCCCGCATTACTAGTGACGGGAGAGTCGTTGTTGCGCTCTCTCGGGACGGGGTCGTGCCAGGTAGGGCGGCCATGACTGTTTTTACAGGGCACCGGACACACCGTTGGTACCCCGTGCTTGTGGTATGTGATAAATACGGGAGCGAGGCCCCACAATTTTAAGATATGAAACGTTGGGCACGGGGGTTACTACCAATCGAGTGGACTCTATGTTAGTGTCGTCTAGGGAAAGATAGTGATCGGGTGCTTACCCCGGGTACTTGAGGTACCGCGGGATCGTGGATGACACGAAAGCTTCCCGGATCTTGTGGGTAAAGTGCGCAACCTCTGCAGAGTGTCAAACTATTCGAATAGCCGTGTCCACGGTCATGGACAGTTGGGAGGTGCTACTTAAACTATGTCCAGAAATTTTACAACCTCAGTGCACGTGTGTGTAGAAGTGAACTATTTGTGTCAAGGTGGTGACTTGACATGTTGAATGGCATGGCATTCTCAAGGTTACCCAAGTTCATTGATGCATACCCCACAAGTTGATAGGACATCCCAACTAGCTTGAAGCTAGGTTGCTTACTTGTTGTACAGTTGCATTGCTACTTTGAACCAAATCATGGGTTGCTTGCGAGTACATTCAAAGTACTCATTGGCTTGCCACTGGTTATTTAATTGACCAGGCATGGAAGAGCAGGAGTTCGAGGAAGAGTTCTTTGGTGACGAACACGCGAACTAGGACGCTTCCTAGTCAGAATGCCTGTAGGGTTAAGGCAGATGGCATGGGTTCTACTTATCAACGAAGATTTCCGCTGCTTGTGTTTCATCTGATGTTCAGCCCTTAAGGCTTTATCAATGTAAGACTTGACCATAATGGTCACAATTTGTGTAAGACGGTATGTATGGATGTAAGACTCTTGAATTCAGCTTCTGTGTGTTCAGTGAGCATTGATCTCTGGGATCACTGTACACGTGCATTCGGTGACCTCGACTTATGAGTCGGGGCACCCACAGGTGCGGAGCTTGGCGGGGCTCTCGGCGGCGGGGACATCGGGCTTCGACGGCTGTTAGGCTGGGAGTGGAGGTGCGCCGATGCGTCGTTGGTGGCGGGGTGTTGGTCGGGCTCCCCCCGATCTGGATCTCGATCTGCGGCGGGCGGCGCGGCTGGTGTTGGCGGTGGTGGTCCCGCCCGCCGGTGGGCGTGTCTTGTGGGGGCTGGTCGCGGTTGTGCGTCGGCGCCATACCCCCTTGACCTTGTGGCTCGCCATGACGGACCCTTCTCGGCCCCATCTGGGTCAAGTCAGGGGCTTTCGGCCGCAGGCTTGGCGGCGCGGCGACTAGTCCGAGTCCCAGCGGCGCGCTCGTGGTGGCGCGGCGGCGGGGTTGGCTGGTGGTGGCGCGGAGGCTGCGCGCGCCTGTGCCGCGGCTTTGGTGCAAGTGGCGGCCATGGTGGCTGGTTGCGCGGGTGCGTACCCGGCGGCTCCGACGCTTGGAGCTCGTCGGTCAGCGCGGGTTGGGCAGTGGCCCGGTGTGGCTGCTGCTCCGGCTGTGGGTGGCTCCACGGCGGCTTGGCAAGTCGGCTATGGCGGCGGCTGGCGTGTCTCGGCGTCGGCTCGTCCGTAGGCCGCTTGTGTCGGCCTTCGATCTGTCTCCTCATCGTCCGGGTGCTATTTCCGTTGAAGTGATGGCCCTCTCCCAGCTGTGGCCCATCGATAGTCTCGCGCTAGGGCAGAAGGACCGAGCTCGTCTCGCGCATGGGAGCAGGACCGTGCCCGTCTCGCGCCCGGCAGCAGGACCGTGCTCGTCTCGCGCCTGATGTGGCAGGACGAGTCGATGGAGGCTAGTTTGCCACGGGGTCCGCCTGTCTTTTCGGTTGGGGCAGCGGCGGGTATCGAGTGAGGTGGTGTCGAGGTCTTGGATGCCGAGGCGTCGGCCCTGGTGGTGGTAGCGTGGTGCTCATGGGCAGAGCCCGTCGCTCGGTGTTGCCCGACGGCCATGGCTGTGTGGGCGGCGTGGTAGCCGGGGTGTGGCGTTCGGTGGCGGTGAGTGTTGGCCGCGGTGAAAACCTGCTCTATCGACCGGCGACGGCGTTGCTTGTTCCCTTCTTGAAGGCGTCGTCGCGGCTCTCATTGCCCGTCATGTGGATCCAGGGGAAACTCTGATCCTCGGATTGGACGGTGGCGGCACTCCGGTGTCGTAACCTTCCTGAAGGCATCGTCTTGGAGCTCACCGTTCGTCGTATGTGGCTTCATTTCTTCGCGGTGGCGTGGTCACTGTTGGAGTCCCCGGTTGCTCTTGTAGTGCTAAGGGTGGTGTTGCTGCGCTCAGCGCCTATGTATCCTGCCTTGGGTGTGTGCGAGTGTTGTGGTGGCGTGCATTTGTACCGGGTTGTTGTCAGTCATTGCTTTATATATAAAGCGGGGCGAAAGGCTCTTTTGCTAAAGTTAGCCACTGACTTAATTTTGGGCTATACAAAAATTGCCAGCACCGAGAATAATAATGCAATACTTACTGTTTTTTGAGAAAAAATAATGCAATACTTACTGCCATAACTCGACCTGTGAACTCATCCACAATAAGCACCTCCTTGCTACGAACAATATAATTCACATCTCTAAGGAAGAGCTCCTTGGCTTTGATTGCATTTAAAACATATGAAGCCCATTGTTCACGAGGATCATATAAATCATCTATGTCCAGTATTTCTTCAGCGTCAGCGTAGCCTTGTTCTGTTAGTAAAACATTTCTTTGCTTTTCATCAACCTGAAAAAATAATATTTATAAGAGAAACGAATTGGATTGTAGCTGACAAACTAGTAAACAGGAGTATGAATACAAGAACAGATTTATGGCTAGGTCAAAGAGAAGATCTATCAGCAATGTACTCGTATATTTTAAAAATGTACTATTCTGAAGTGAACAGCAATAGAATACTTCTTACAGAACGTGCAAAAAACAATTACCCTTCTTTTCATTAAGAGGAGAAGCACAATTGTTACAAGAGTTAAGAGCCAAGGCAACAAGTGCCACCCATAACAACACACAACGGTAAGTGAATATTAGTACCGGTATTCAAACAAGAACACAGGTGAAAGATGGGGACAGAATACAAGTTTCTTTCAAGGCAAGCTACATGATTTCATGTGCTGCGTGTGCCACATGCATCGGTTGTGCCGCATGAGCCGCTTGTTGTGTTTTTTCGTTTTTTGGGCTTGTTGAGTGGTGCCCTCAGCAGAACCCCCCTTTTTGGACCTGTGTGTGCTATCGTGTGAGTTTGTGCGTGTGTGCGCAGCGTGAACCTTGTTGTTTTGTTGGACCTTGTGGCTCTGGTGTTTGCTTTATTATATATAAAGCGGGGCAAAAGCCTTTTTCGGTAAAAGGAATAAAGTTGTGAGGCTGAAGCGTGATGACGGGGTGCTTACAGAGCGTTAAGGAGTATTGGTCTGCTTACAGAGTGTTAAGGAGTACCGGTGTAGGTGTCCATACGTATTCGTCCCTGGGTTTCTGATCATGCCCTGTTCCTTGAGTATTAGTCTAGATTTCATTCCTTGTATCCCAAGTCTCTTGTACTATATATTTGCCCCTTGGCCTATGCAAACAGACAAGTTGCTCCTCTAACATGGTATCATGAGCCCAGGTTT